>NC_140165.1:49882394-49929894 GCF_963971535.1 Notolepis coatsorum
TAGCGGCTTCCAAATGATGTAATACATACATGTGAGTGTGCACATCATACTATTGGAGCTTACTGTTTAGTACTTGGAGTGCAGTATGTGACATACTACATACAATAATACTTGGGAGGACTTGTACACCTTGGGTGGAAATGTCTATTCATAACACCAGAAGAAGAAACATTCATTCAGCTGTTTCCTCTTGCTAGCTGTTCAATCGGGAAGATATTGTGTATAAAAACACAAATGATGCTTCAGTGGGCTTTATGGGATTGAAATGATTATGTAGCGACCATCCACCCCATACTTCAAATGTCGGTCATGTTATCATTCCTACACATCTCTTTGGCATATACAGTGTTTGCATACTAACAGAATCACATACTGGACATTGCATACTAATAGTATGTAGCAGGGTCAAGAAGCAGTGATTGTCTTGGTTGCTTGTTTCACACACTGTGTTGAAGTCCCGCGTCACTGGAAACAGTTGGAGCAGTAACTAGGTTGTTTTACCACTAAACACCTCTGACCAACAGTGCGTTGTCACTAGAGATCAGGGCTGCCTGCAACAACTAATTAATCATAAATAATTGTTGGCAACTATGTTATACTGCACCTCCATGGTCTGTTGTTTGATGTAGAGCAGTGTATAGTTAGTATAGTAATAGTTAACCCTTAGTTTGTGTGTTGTGTTTTTCTTTATTATTATTTAAACCGTTCAACTCCTACTTAAACAGTTCTTTGTAAAAATAATTTAAAAAATAATTCATTAAAATATATGTTCTTTTGCATTTGCTTTCTTTACATTTGCTTTTTGTTTCATGACCGTCAATTTGCAAGTTGTTTGGAAAAGCATTGTACAAAATGATAGTCTGGTCAGTTTGGGGCAAATATGGGGTCAAGGCTGCAAATCATGATTAACATTTGAGCCAATGTTTTTCTGTTCATTTAGGGTCCAATAAAGAAAAAAATGCAAGGAGCCCAAAAAATTAGGTAGGCGAAGTCTCTGAAACGGCCACGCCCACTTTTTAGACCTGAAATTTTGTATCTCGGCTCCTGGAGGTCGCAGAGAGTTGATTTTGAGCTCAATAGTTGCGGAAACACCACATTTATATTAGTGAACAAACATATGCCCTAAAACCTAAACTTTTTGAGATAGTCATGAAAAACTTTTTTTTTTATCTCTGAATTGATCAGCGCCCAAGCCACTTCAGCCAAATCTGCTCATGAAGGCCATGCAGTTAGTTTGGGCCAAAGTTCTAAATCTACTCATGGGGCATACTAGTGTTTAGGTTGAAGCTTTGTTATAAGATGAGGACCCCAACAACCACCCAAGAAACAAAGCAAACCACTTGAAGTCCAAAAAACCTTTTTTTTGTCCACTTTTTCTCCTCTTTTTCAATTTTTCTCCCATCCCAATTCCACTGTGCCAATTCTTCCCTCCCCTGTCTTGAACATTGCTCGCATATGCCCCCCACTGGCCGGTTGTAGGGAGGATAGAAGCCTTGCATCACGTGTCCCCTCCGATACACGAGGAGGCAGCCTGTCACATCTTTTCACCTGCCAGCGTGGACTCTCATTGGCAAGGTGTAACGTGTGGGAGGCTCACACTACCCCCGCCATTTCCTGTCTCTGCTGTGCAGGCGTCCCCAACCGACCTGTAGGAGTCGCTGTCCACAACGTCCAAATTACCACCCATCGACTTCCACCCGCTAACTCTGCCAATTGAGTTCGTATGCCGGCTGGCCCAAGCCGGAGGCAACGCCGACAGCCGGAGTCGAACCCGGTGTCTCTTGCGTTGGTGACAAGCGCAATATCTGCTGCGCCACCCAGCCGCCCCTAAAAAAACTTAATTTGAACACATCACACATCCCATCACACAGGATTCAAACACTTGCTGAGGCACTTGCAATAAATGAGACATTTCATCCCCCTGCCAGCACAAGAACATGAGGTACATTTATTAGATCTGCAGCTACACACCCTTGTTACCTGAGACAATGTGTCTCCTGCGGAAACTGTGCTCCACTTGACGAAGAGTTTCTCCCCATCGGTAGTCCATCCATCCCCATTCAACAACCGGGGGACAAGGGAGTTGTAGAAGGCTGTTCCCCCACAGCCATCCTGCCTGGACTGTATCTCTCAACAGATGCTGTAGCAGTGCATCCTATCTTTGGGGCAGGTCTCGCAGCTCATCTTTAACTGACTGCTTGAACAGCTGGAATCTGAGTCCATCTATACTTGCACAGTCGTACAGTCCAGCCTTGTTGTACCAGCTCATTACCCAGGGTTCAATAACTTCCATGCTGTTCTTAACAGTCTCGATACTAGGGCAGCAACTTAGTCCTCTCAATGCAGCAGTGAGCTCTGTCAACTTACTGTGGTTCATCCAGGCTTTGAATTGAGCATTCTTTGAGTGGCCAAAGAAGGCGCTCACAGAATCACAGCCACTGAAATAATGGAACACAGGCATGGCATCAGCCACATCTCCACCAAGCTTCTTGTGTGCTTCTGTGATTGAGTAGAACTGGCATTTGTCCCGAACAGCAAAGTCGATGAAGTTGCAAATCACAACATACTGACAGGAACTTTGTAGTGAACCCTAGTAGGATGGCAACTACATCGGAGTCGACTGTTCTAACCGTAACTGACTTGATCCCCTTGTTTAGCATGTCCATCTCATGGAAAATGATGCGGTTGTTAGCCTCCTCAAGCATCTCTATGCGGTCATAAAGCTGGATCTCAACATTTTCGCCAACGTTTGCAAGGATCTTCCTGCCGTAGGTGATGCTGAACTCCTTGCTCCAGTTCCATGCATGTTCCTTAGCAATCCTGGCAAACATTAAATTCAGGGCTACCTTGTTGTCTTGATTAGACAGAAAACCTTCAAAGAATTGCTTAGATTCCGGCACGGTGTCATTCTCGCTGAAGGCCACCTGCTGACCCCCGATTATTCCTAGTCGCAGTCTTAATGTTCATAGTTCATAGGTAGAGGTCAGCCACAATGTCAATACGATTTGCTCCCTTCTCATGACCAATCTTGGCAACGCTGTTCAACACCTTGATGACAAAGTCCCGGAATGTCATGCCTTTGGTGAGAGACTTCACCAGGATTCGTACTTGCACAGATAGATCTATCACAAGTCCCTCTGAGGGTGTAGATTGAACTTGTACTCCGATGTCCTTCAGGATTTGAGACTTTTGGCTGTGATAAATGTCTCCATCCTTTCTTGACAGGGCTTCTGGTAAACCTGTGATTGAAATGAATAGTTTTACCAAAACTAAATTAGCACTGTCAAATCAATTCACTTATAAAATGAATAATTGAACGTCACTGTATCGAGAATCTGGTAAGACGAAAGTTGCCTGCGTCTAAAACATTGAATAACTTTGAAATTATATCAACTAGATTTACCTGTGAATTCACCACCAAAGAGCCTCCTTGTCTCTTCTTCTCTTGATCTGTAAGCCTCCTTCAGCTTTGCAAAGGTTCCTTTAGGTGGCTTGATTGCAGGGCTAGCAAGCTGGACTTTTGCACCTGAACATAGGAGTTTGCACAAACTGGTCATGCTGTGTTTTGCCAACTGTAAAAACAAGGCTGGCATCTTTAGTTACCACATCTGGGAAGGGAATGGATGAGTTCAACCTCATGAACTGAGCTTGGTTGAAGGGGTTGGTAAGGATCCCATGATACACCTTGAGAGTGTGGCTTGAAAACGTTTCCTTGAAGGAGTCCAGCATTTCTTTGTGTCCGTGTGCTAGATCTTGACCTTCAACCTCAGCTAGGTAGCACTGGATTTCGGGTAGGGCAAGTTCGAGTTTCCTGAAGAATTCCTGATCTTCCCGATTGATGATATCGACGTATCCAGTGTCAGACTTGATTACCTTTATATTTTGCTCCTGCTTTTGATCACATGCAATCTTCGAAAATCGGTTACCTCTGGTGTTTACTGCGAAAGAGCCTGATAGAAATTCCTTGAACAACTCTGGGTGTCTCCATTTTTGTCCATCTTTGAGATCCTGAAGAAACACTGATGTCCATCTGGCATAGTGTGTATGATCAAGTGCAAAGTAAAGAGGAATGAGCTGCTCAAGTGCACTGACCATCATGATGAAGTTGGCCTCCCGAAAGTATCTGATGAAGATCAGATCCTTCTTGATTTTGCTTCAAGGACATCCGTCCAGTAGTGAAACATGGGGCTGTTTTCATTGGCCACCCAATTGCTCCAAATCAAACTGTTGTCCTCTAGATGTTTTGCCTGGAATGCCTCGTCTCTCTTATTGGCCAGGACCACAGCCAGGAGTTGAATGCAGTATCTAGCCTTCTTTATGGAATTCACATCACATACAGCAGTTGTCAGATCACTGATGTTCAGATTAGCTGAGGTTAAGATGGTATCGAGGCCAGTTCCTTTTATCAACTGGCCAACACAGACCAGAAAAACCTTCTCAAGGTGCAGGCCACCCATGAAAGCAAAGTATGAATGAGAAAACTCTTCTCCCATGATACGCGATACACCAAGAGCGGTTTCAAATTTCGGCCGTAGCCAAAACGGGCGTGGCGGAATGGCAGCGGTTTTTCACAAATATCTGAAAAAGTAAAGATTTTAGGGCATATGTTTGTTCATAACACTAATAAAAATGTGGTGTTTCCGCAACTTGAGCCCAAAATCAACTCTCTGCGACCTTCAGGAGCCGAGATACAAAATTCCAGGCCTAAAAAGTGGGCGTGGCCGTTTCAGGGACTTTGCCTAGAAATTTTTTTGGGCTCCTTGCATTTTTTTGTTTATCAGGCCCTAAATGAACAGAAAAACATTGGCTCAAATGTTAATAATTTTTTGCAGCCATTATGCCTAAACTGACCAGACTATGAGGGAAAAATGCTTTGTTTTTTGCATAACATTTTTATTTTTATCCAATGACTTGTTAGTTGCAGCCCTACTAGAGAGGCACAGATATTTCCCCCAATCCTAAAACCAGATCCGAAGAGCAGAGTGTAGACAAAGCAAAGCAACTTAAACAGCAAAAAAACCGAGGCACTTCTAATTGGCAGTTGGCACCCCTCACCAGGTTCAGTCTTCATCCATATCACATCTTGACGGCCAGGTAATCCCCCTCTCCCCCTCAGTCACAAATCTGGGGGTTCGATTTGACCCCCACCTGACCTTCAACATCCACATAAAACACCTCTGCAAGATCAAAACTCCGTCCCACTCTAACCCTGTCAGACGCAGAGAAGCTTGTCCATGCCTTTGTCTCCTCAATACTGGACTACTGTAACGGACTCTTCATCGGGATTCCTGGCAAGAGCATCCAAAAGCTGCAATACATCCAGAACAACACTGCCAGGATCCTGATGAGAGTCCGTAAACACGATCACATAACGCCCATCCTCCACTCACTACACTGGCTCCCCGTCTCATCCCGGATCAATTACAAAATCCTGATGCTCACCCATAACTGCATAAATGGACACGCACCCCTCTACCTTCAGGAACTCATCACTCCACAATCCTCCACCCGTACCCTCAGATCTGCAGGTAGCCTGCTCCTTCGGGGTCCTCAATACCCGGCTCTGCACCATGGGTGACCGAGCCTTCTGCACGGCTGCACCACACCTGTGGAACAGCCTCCCCATCCAGCTGAGGGCACCACAGAGCCTGGACTATTTTAAAGCCTGAAAACCCATCTGTTCAAAGGCCTTTAACTGTTAGCTTTTTATTTTTATTTTCTTGTGCTGTTGTTTTAAATTTTCTGTTTATACTATGTTTTTAACTATGTTCTATTTTTATCCTATTTAAATTTTGTATTTTTATTTTTATTTTTAACTATGTTTTAACCCTGTAGCACTTTGGGATCCCAGCGAACAAAAAGTGCAATACAAATTCAATTTATAATTATTATTATTATTATTATTATTATTATTATTATTATTATTATAGAAATATATTAGATCTCTAATGGAGAACATATTATTATCAGTCTGTAGCTACTGTTCGGTAAACAGATCGGCTCTGTACTTTAGGATTCAGAATCAGCATCTGTGAAACCGTGTGTAGTTGTCATGATCACAGTTTGGGTCAATTCACCAAATCTTGATTTTCTTCAAAACTAAAATTCTGATCAAAATAAATATATAACTATTTCAAAATGAGTGAAGTCGACCATAACCCTGGTCGTAATACATCGATACATAACCCTGGTCGTGATACATCGATACATAACCCTGGTCGTGATACATCAATACATAACCCTGGCCGTGATACATCGATACATAACCCTGGTCTGGTAACCCTGATACATAATATAGTATTGTACATTAGTACACTGCATAGTATTGTATATTATATGGTAACTCAGTTACGTCTATTCTGCATCGAACATTGTACATATGTCTATACTGAACACTGTGACCTCATTTTCTACTTCTAATTTACATGCTATACTATGTTATTTGATACTATCTTGTCTAGCACAGTCTCTGGAGCGTAACAGTAAGAAGCATTTTGTATGAAAGTATTCTGTACTTCTGTATGACAACTATTAAAGAAACTTGAAACTTGGTCGTGATACATCGATACATAACCCTGGTCGCGATACATCGATACATAAGGCTTCAACATTGGGGGGGGGGGGGGGGCACTATGGTGATCCTCCCCCTGGAAGGTAGAGGCATGTCTGAAGGTTGAGATGCTACGCCTGCCTGCACTGATTGTGTTCCAGTCACACAACCCTCATCCCTGTTGTGAAGGAACATTGCTCGTGTGTCCAAAGCTTGGCCCTGCGTTGTCGTCTTCTGAAGGCCCCACGGTGTGTGTTAGCAGGCCAGACAGACAGTAAGACAGACAGACAGACAGACAGACAGACAGACAGGGTGCGTTAGCAGGCCAGACAGACAGGCAGGGTGCGTTAGCAGGCCAGACAGACAGACAGGGTGCGTTAGCAGGCCAGACAGACAGGCAGGGTGTGTTAGCAGGCCAGACAGACAGGCAGGGTGTGTTAGCAGGCCAGACAGACAGGCAGGGTGTGTTAGCAGGCCAGACAGACAGGCAGGGTGTGTTAGCAGGGCAGACAGACAGGCAGGCCAGACAAACAGGCAGGGTGTGTTAGCAGGCCAGACAGACAGGCAGGCCAGACAGACAGGCAGGCCAGACAGACAGGCAGGGTGTGTTAGCAGGCCAGACAGACAGGCAGGCCAGACAGACAGGCAGGGTGTGTTAGCAGGGCAGACAGACAGGCAGGCCAGACAGACAGGCAGGCCAGACAAACAGGCAGGGTGTGTTAGCAGGCCAGACAGACAGGCAGGCAGGCAGACAGGCAGGCCAGACAGACAGGCAGGGTGTGTTAGCAGGCCAGACAGACAGGCAGGGTGTGCTAGCAGGGCAGACAGACAGGCAGGCCAGACAGACAGGCAGGGTGTGTTAGCAGGCCAGACAGACAGGCAGGGCGTGCTAGCAGGGCAGACAGACAGGCAGGCCAGACAGACAGGCAGGGTGTGTTAGCAGGCCAGACAGACAGACAGACAGACAGACAGACAGACAGACAGACAGACAGACAGACAGACAGACAGACAGACAGACAGACAGACAGACAGACAGACAGACAACACACACACACACACACACACACACAAAGGGGGAATGGCTTATAGCAGACTTAATGATTTTAGAATATTTCAGCTAATGAAATTAAATGTTTATTATCATCAACTATCCAGTTACTTCTTATAGTGTAACGTTTGGCTACTTTAAATCATTGAGAGAGAGAGAGAGAGAGAGAGAGAGAGAGAGAGAGAGAGGGAGACTCACCCTCCCCCCTTTCCTTAATAATGGAACTCGAAACTTAAACTGGTGTCGTGGAGACACACACACACACACACACACTCACACTCACACTCACACTCACACTCACACACACTCACACTCACACTCACACTCACACACACACATCTCTTGTACACTACACCGCACACAGCGTTCAGCACAGCCAGTCCCTACTGATTATCCACCGGGGGGAACAAGCTTGTGGATCTGGGTGTTCTGTCATCTCGCCTCTTCTGTAGCCTCCCTCTCTCTCTCTCTCTCTCTCTCTCTCTCGACGGAGACGGAGACGTCGACACTGAGAGCCGGCTACCCTGTCTGTGTGATAGTAGTACAGCACAGGCGGGGGCTCACGTCTCACTGTGTGTACCCTGTGAAAGTTTAGGTTTAGGCCGTCAGTGGAACTCCCAAACTTTGGACAGTCGGAGCGTTGCAGAGGAATGGGACTTCGCCCCCCTCTGTCGTACGGAGACAACTCGACTCTCTTTCAGCGGCTTATTTTGTGTCATTTTATCAGACGCGGACCTACAGCATAACCCCGGCGAGCCAGACCCCCCCCCCCGCGGTGAATAGAGGGTTTACCGAAATGTCACCAACATTTGATTAATTCATACTCGTCTTCTGTTATGATATGATAAAGTGGTGGTAGAACCCAAAGGCAGCAGGAAAGAATAAGCAGGGAGATGAGGCAGGAGTCAACGGTCACAATTCAATTGTTTACTTTGGCAACTTCCAAAAGCAGTGGCGGCCGCTGGGTACTTCGCCACTAGGGGCGCTATACCAAATATTTTGCGAACATGTACAGTACAGTACAGTACTGTACCACGCAAGACTCATGGCAAGACGTGAGCGATTCGACTCATGCTCACGGCAATGAATCGGCTCTTATGAACGAGTCGCTCAGCTGTTACTACAACAACACACAACCAGTCAAATAAAGTATAGTCTAGACTCTAATTCACAACTTGAAACACAATATAAATAGAAAAGTTAGAAACAAAACTCGCCCGTCTCCAAACACAGGCAGATCTCTCCCTCTCTCCTTCTCTCTCTCACACACAGCGCGACGTGGAATCGATTCGTTACACAATCAGACCTATTATATACCAAGAATAACTTCAGTATGAGTACAGGGCTGTACACATATTTTGCATATTGTTAAACGAGCCAAGGCTAGCTATTAAACTATCGATATGAATCGAAAATCTGGGACCCTGATGTAAACAAGACAAACGTCTTTCTCTGGTCTGCATCCCCTTAACAATTGTGTGTATTGAGCCGTACTGTATTGTACCCATTCTGCAATCTGTTAATAAAGTTCTCATTCATTCATTCATTCAAACATAGACGATATTGAACAAGCCATAATCCACGTATTTTCAATCCGAGAGAGCTGCAGTAGTTAAATCAATGAGCCATCGATAAATAAACAATCAGCAATGTCTCGCTTCATGAATGGCCAGCAGTAGTACTGCTCCTAAAAAAACTATTTACAACCGTTAACGTTAAGAAGAGAGAGAGAGAGAGAGAGAGAGAGAGATTTCTTCAACCTCGAACCTAAATTCCTTAGCAACCCGTGTTACCAAGTAAACAAATCACAGAACGATAGCCAGTTAGCCCGCACCAGCCTAGTAGTACTACTAACGTTAGCTCCCAGAACGATAGCCAGTTAGCCCGCACCAGCCTAGTAGTAGTACTAACGTTAGAGAGAGAGAGAGAGAGACTCACTGTTTAGTTGAAACGTCCAGGGCAGGAAACTTGTATAATCCGCCATATAGCTTGTTAGCCAAGTGTTAGCTCAGCTGAGCTCGTCGACGTTAGCACAACACTCAACAAGTACATTCCTTTGTCCATTTCCGCTCGAACAGACTGCAAACTACCTGGCGTTCTATCGCCATGCTCTAAGACAAACTCTAACCTTAACCAACTTTGAAAGAGTGCCTAAGCTTAACAGTCTAAAGAACTTGCAGTCACAGCACGGCACGCTCGAGTCTAAGACAAACAACAGTCCTAGTACCAGGAACCAAGCTAGGACTTGCTAGAATTGGAACATTAGAAATTGGATTCGACCAATCAGAGATCGTCTCTGTGAAATTCTGCCATAGAAAAAAATACTGGCGTTGGCCAATCAGAGAGCGTCTCCGTGAAATGCGGCTATGGAAATTCTCACGGAAGTTCACGCTGCTTTCTAGACCGCTTCAAATCGCGCTCGGATTCCAACATAATAGTCATATTTCAACGCACAACGCCGTATGCACTGATTGGCTGTGACGGAGACAGCGATCAAACTGTGACGCGCACTCAGAGCGCTATCGCTTCTTGCCCGGGCGAGAAATACGAAAAAATAAAAAAAAACGTCACTTCCTGCCCATGAAAACGCTGTTTTTTTTAATTTAGATAATAACGTTATATTGTGCATTGGAAATACAAACACTTAAAATGAGTAAATATTATTCATTTTAAACATGTTTATATTATTTATAGGGCTATAAAACAAAAAACAAAAAAGTTTTTTTTTTTTATTCTTCTCTCATTTAACAGGTGGGTCGGCGCCCATAGTGCCACCAGTGGCGAGCCGCCACTGTCCAAAAGTACATGAGAATAACAATAGGCACAGCCGTGCTGACACTAACTACAAAACAAACCTAACCAGAAAACGGACATAACACACAAAATAAAAGATGACAAAATAAAAACCAATACACACTTACTTTTAGACAGAGCAACACTACAAAGGCGACGTTTGATACAGACAGCACAGGAACCACGACGTTTGATACAGACAGCACAGGAACACAGGTAACAGGAAGGAATGACTCCACAACCAGGTGAGGGCAACACACACATAAATAACAACCCTAATTACTAATTGCCCCCAGCTGGGGAGAGACAGGCACAGAACAAAACAACACACTAGACACTAGACAATAATCAATACACCAAACAACACAACACAGGGAAACCAAATCACACCAGGGTGGGGAAGTTCAACAACAACAACATACACAGTGACATCCCATTAATCATTCCATTAATTAACGTAAGCATGTGAGTTATGACGTGTAGCAACAGTGTCTGAACCAACTGGCTCGTCTGGCCACAAGAGGGAGGTAGAGGACCAGGTAGGCGATCATTGTTAGGCAGAGAGCCAATGTTAGGTGGAGGGCACTGCCCAATGTTAGGTGGAGGGCACTGCCCAATGTTACCATCTTGCCCAGTCCAGCCAGGACCGGGCCTAGGAACGTGACAGTCTTCTATACGTGTGAGGATTCATTAGGCTTGAGGATGCATTAGGCTTAGGGAACAGCCGCTTAGCCTAGCTTAGCGCCATTCACTGGAAGTAGGTGTGCCAGTGTAGCCTAGTTCCCAACAGTCACGAAATACACTCCAAATACAACTCCAAAATGTTCCTGTAAAACATGTTGTGACCTGTGTATTTACCATGTGGAGAAAAAAAGTATAATAATTAGACATTTTCGTTTTCTAAGCAGATATATACAGTACTTGGATTTTTTTCCCCCTGAACCACTGCTGCCTGGGTGCAGTGATTTCATCACCTCAAAAGCCCTGTTGTTTTTTTGAAAAACTGGGCTTTTGAGGTGATGAAATCACTGCGCCCAGGCAGCAGTGGTTCGGAAAAAAATAGTTCCGAGTATATATCTGCTTAGAAAATGAAAATGTTATATATTTTTTCCTCCACTTGTAAATACACAGGTAACAACATGTTTTACAGGACCTTTTGGAGTTGTATTCGGAGTGTATTTCGTGACTGTTGGGAACTAGGCTACACTGGTACACCTACAGATCCAGCTCTTATAAATCGCACCTCTACTGCAAGGGCGCAGTATCGTTAATGCCTCGTTAACAGCACTGCCAGGTTAATGGTGCATGATTACCACAGTAGCAGTGCAGAGCTCAGAGTCCTGAGAGCTGCATCTGTACTTCCAGTGAATTACGCTAAGCTAGGCTAACAGTGCGGCTGTTCCCTAAGCCTATAATGCATGCACAGAGCTAATTCAAGAGTCATTAAAAAAATACCCTTTTGTCTATATTAGGTTTGAAGACTGAATTAGGTATGACTTGAAATAGGATTTAATGAGGAAAGTCCTTTAAAAAAACATATTATATCATAACTACCTACCTATGATAACATGTACAATAGTGCTGTATATACCATATATATAATTTATATTTACCGCATATATATCCATATCCCTCTGAATAGACCTACTTATACACCTGCTATAACCTCTGTATGATAGCATGTACAATAATGCTGTATATACGGTATATATATTATATCCAAATATGTCTGTACATACCGGCATATAACCCTTTTTACATATCTGTCGATAATATATCTATACTGTATATAGCATAGGTCTACTCTTACTTAATCTTCATTACATTGCTGGCCAGTATTACTTACTACCATAGTATCTTTATACCTATAGCACTGTAGATACTACAAATACTACAAATCTGTACATTAATATCTGATTAGCACCATTAGTCAGTAGTACTAATTGTTATATTTTATATATTATTCACCTGTACATTTTATATTACTATTGCACTTTACTGTTACATTTGCTCTCTGGTTGGACGCCAAGCTTCTTTTAGTCGTACTGTACTTGTGCTGTATGATGACAATACATTTTAATGAAATGTATTCTTGAATCTAACATTTTACAAGTCAAACTCCAACAAGGACACGCTGCATATTGAATACGCCTGAACATTTATTTTGCGCCCCCTCCCTCCCCCCGCCCGCCCCCAAAAAGAAAACCACAGATTGTATCTTTAAGCCAACAGGATGTTCCCTCGTGTCAAATGGAGGAAAAACAGGTCACGGCTTTTATCTCCTAAAATTGTGACCTTTATCCTTCTCTCTCTCTCTCTCTCTCTCTCTCTCTCTCTCTCTCTCTCTCTCTCTCTCTCTCTCTCTCTCTCTCTGGTAGCATTTTTCTTGACATTCTCCTACGACTATATTACACCTATGGTCGTAAGGACAACTGACTCACACAAAAGAGTAAACGGAGGAAAGAAAACGGGACAGCCGAGGCATAGTAGATAGATCATCTCTTTATTTGACCTTCCATTCCTTACACTCAGCCTCCAGACAAAATGGCTACTGAGAAATTGCACAGTGACGCAGACACTCGTATCCTCTTTTCTCAAGAGAGAGAAAAAGAAACAAGTGTTCACAACGATCGGACATACGTACGTACAGTAACACAATGACCGTCGGCTTTTCCATGGAAACATTAAATTATATTGTATATATCTGCATCAAATACAATGAAACATACAGTTTAAAATCATTACCCCGGGAAACATATATTTAAGGATAAATTGTTGTGTTTTTTTCCAAATAATTTATGGAAGACACATAATACCTACGTGTACCTGGTCTTGGGGACAAGAAAATTATTGAGAAATACGACAATATCACTGTATTTACATTGTTGAGTGCGTTCGTGTAATTTTTTTTTTTTTACATGTTACATGTTGTTGCATGTAGTTATAGAGGTTATCTTCTGCAGCTATAGCCTAGAGAGAGAGGTGAAATTCTGTTCCGGGAAAGTTGGTGACCCCGTTTTGGGGAAGAGTTGTCATTGTTGAGGGTTTTGATCTTTGACAGCTGAGCATAAAAGCAAGAAGTGCATCCTGCTGACATCACGGCTGTGTGACGACAAGGTCCCCGGGGTTCGCCCAGTGGTTCTGGACTCCAATTACTGAACGTGCTGCTGCTTCGCAATTATGAAGTGGATCAGGAAGTGTGTATTTCCATTGGGGAATAACCAAGCGTTCAACGTATAGCAAGTAAAACGTTGAGATGTGTGAGATTCAACCCAGGAAAAATAACCATTATATCAAGGAGTAAGCATTTATGAAAAAAAAGAAGAAAAAGTTCTAGGCTGACATGACAAGCGATTCTACATAACTGAACAACCAAATGACTCTCTTATAGAAAACATAACACGAGAAAAATAATGGGTAAGAAAGTCCCTGTTTCACCCATTACTGTACGTTCTCATATTTAGTAACCTACGGCTACAACTGAAGCACAACTTACTGAATAATGAAACACAGTGTTGAGAAAACATGGCTGACGACGAAATATGTAGTTAACACAACAATTCAAAGAAAACACGCTTTTTCCCCCCTATATTAATTCTGTTAATTGCACCAAATGTATTTAAATTGCCTAGAGTTTCATACAAGATCATAAATAAAGTATGAACAATGTGCAAACACAAGGAATCAATCTACATTAACGAAAAATCCTGAAATTAACGTTATTATTTTAATTTTCTCTCTCTCTCTCTTTCTTTCTTTCGCTCTCTTTCACTTAAATAATTCAGCATTTATGAACAGGGGGGATACATGGATGCATAAACATCTGAATGTAATGGATGCTTTGGTTCCATTCTGATGAACGAGGGTTAAGTTGGGCAGGGGGGTAAATGCTATGACTTTACTATGAACTCTGAATTATTCTTTCAGAGTTAATTGTGGGTGGTATGAGCGTGTTTGTGTGTGTGCGTGTAAGAGAGAGAGAGAGTGTCTACGTATGTATGTTTGTTTATCTGTTTGGGTGGGTGTTGGACTAGGATAGGTCCAAAGTGCTGGATCTGTCAAGGTGATTGTAGAAAAAAATACTCTTTTCTAGGGACCAAAAGTCTATCATAGCCCAAAGTGCCTTAGAATGGGGGGGGGGGGGGGGGGGGCCAACATAGTTTGATGTGGGCTGGTTTATTCTGGGTCACGTTGGGTTCTCAGGCATCCACCTGGTCTGGCTGTTTACGTAGCCTCTCAGAGTAGGACTGCAACTCTATAATCCCAATGCTGTCATTTATGTATTCAATGGGATGGGGTCAATGATCCGAGAAGAGTATGTTCCACTTTGAGAGACTTGGTTAAAAACCAGGTGCAAAGTCTCAGTTCTTACACACAGGGTTCCAATATATACTTTCTGGTTCTTACCAGTTTGGACTGGGTAATTCTGGATTGTTATACTGGATATTGTTTTTTTTTTGTCTTGGGGTTCTAGGCCTTCTATGTTGATCGGGGATAGGCCGGCCGGTCAGAACCGACTGGCCACACCGGATATAGTTATTTTCTTTTTTTTAGTCTTGAGGTTCTAGGCCCTCCAGGTGATCGGGGATAGGCAGGCCGGTCAGAACCGTCAGACACTTATTCCACACGTTGAACACGGGACACACGGGCTGGACGAAGGAGACGTGGAAGGTGTGCAGGTGCTGGGAGCCCACGGCGTCGTAGAAGGTCAGATACCCGGCGTCGTAGTCGAGCAGGACGCCAACGCGCCGCAGGTGGGGGGAGGGCTCGATGGCCAGCTCCTTGCTGTTGTGTCGGACCACCCAGGAGTTGTTGCAGCGGCAGAGCACCCAGGAGGCGGAGTTCTTCCCGATCCACTCGTGCCGGGGGGCCGACTTGTAGGCCACGCCCACCGCGTACCTGAGAGGACGAAGCGTCTGTCAGTCTAGATCAGGGGTGACCAACCGGTCAGAGACTAAGAGCCACGAAAATGACCGTGGTACCACAAAGAGCCACACCATATTACCAGCGTTTCTCAACCTTTTCTTTCAGTCACGGCGCCCTTCATGTGCTTATAGGTCTCACCCTCTGGCCTCTGAAGTTGCTAATGTATTTTTTATTTGGGCCTCACAGGGTTAAAAGTACCCTGTGAGACCCACGGTTGCAAAATTACAAAATCACTTTTAGCTATTTAAAAAAAGTCTGTAAATGTTTATTTAAAAAATTTTAAGCACATGTATAGTCAATTGGTCCTGTTGTTCAGCCTCACAATGCTATTTGATAGTAAATGTGTTTATATGTCCCACCCTCTGGCCTCTGAAGTTGCTAATGTCTTTTTAATTTGGGCCTCACAGGGTTAACCTCTTAAGCCCGAGATATACAGTAAAAGTGTATATTTTCAGCATTACGTTTGTTTACCAATGATTATAGAAATCTCAGGGCATTGAGTCGGAAACCGGCGCATATTGACAGAAGGAAGTGGAGCAGCCAAAAGTGAGTGTAGTCTTTTGAAGGAAGAGACTCAGGGCTTTCGAATTTCGAAAAACTACCCTACCCAGCTCACACAAGCCCCTGTCAATCATCTGACTTCTGGATTTACTTTTTTATTTCTCTTATTTTTTGGGATTATCTCCCACAAACCTGAACGTTATTGCCATAAAACAGAACGCAGTTCGTTTCTCTACCGTTCTGTCAACGTCTAGCAAAAAACGGTGTTGCAATATGATGAAAAATGGTGGAGAAATTTACATTATAAAAAAGATGGCAGAATTCAGTACTGTATCTACAAAACCTTCTGTTTAATCATCTTCCCTTTATTCATTTGCTTAGATTTTTCAGGTCTGGTAAATTTTAGCATGGTGTTATTCACAGTCAAAGATAAAACATTTTTTAAATAGAATTGATATTCTCCTTTGGTTCATTACAATTTACTCAAGCCTACTGTAGTAACAGACACACTATTTCTGACACTGGGAATACATTCCCTGAGATCCATAGATGTCCCTATTTTTTATTTTCTCTTTCTCCAATTTAGTCGCCGTGCCAATTCCCCCCCTCCCCTACCTGGCTGCTGTATGCATGTTCTCCTACGAGTCGGTACAAGGGCGTCCCGAAGCCGACCGCATGCTTCCTCCGATGCGTGTGGCGACTGCCAGTGACGTCTTTTCACTTGCAAGCGAGGACTCTCATTGGTGAAGTGTAACGCGTGGGAGGGCACGCTATCTCCACCAGGTCCTGCCCCCGCTGAGCAAGCGCCGAGACCTGACCTGTAGGCATCGCTGTCCACAACGCCAGATTCCCACCCACCAGCTTCCCACCCCCTAATACTGCCAATTGTATTAGTATGAATGACCAGCCAAGCTGGTAGCAACGCAGAGAGCTGGGCTCGAACCCAGCATCTCCTGCGTTGGTGACGAGCGCAATCTCCGCTACGCCACCTGACCGCCCTGTAAATGTTTATTCTACATCATTATGGAATGAGTGACATTAAAAAAAAATATATATTAGTGCTGTCAGGCGATTACAAAAATATATCTAATTAATTACAGGATTTGTAATTAATTAATCTAATTAATCGCATTTTAATCGCATAACCATTTTATGCCTGATATTCTATATTCTATAATCATATTTCAAATTGCATGTGTCCGGATGGCAGAATTCAGTACTGTATCTACAAGACCTTCTGTTTAATCATTTTCCATCTATTAATTTGCTTAGATTTTTCAGGTCTGGTCAATTTGAGCATGGTGTTATTCACAGTCAAAGATAAAAAAAAATGTAATTGATATTCTCATTTGGTTCATTACAATTTACTCAAGCCTAGTAACAGACAGTATTTCTGACACTGGGAACTACATTCCCTGAGATCCATTAGATGTCCCTAGAATCGGATACCAAGAACATGCAAATGGACCATATTAAAAAAAAATCTGTAAATTTGTATTCTACGTTATAATGGAATGAATACGATAAAAAAAAAATTATATAAAAAATAAAACGTTTTTTTTGTTTGTAATAAATTTTGAGTTAATTTTCATAACGCGATAATTTGCTGTGTAATTAATTAATCTAATTAACTGACAGCCCTAATATATTTATATAATTTTTTTATGGAAGAGCCACATGCGGCTCGCAAGACGCGGGTTGGCCACCCCTGGTCTAGATGAACGATTAGATAAATTTGGGTGGAATTGATTGATTGATTGATTGATTGATTGATTGATTGATTGATTGATTGATTGATTGATTGATTGATTGATTGATTGAAAACTGTATTAACAGATTGCAGAATGGGTACAATACAGTACGGCTCAATACAAACAACTGCTAAGAGGATGCAGATCAGGAAAATACTTTCGTCTTGTTTACATCAGGGTCTTCCATTTTCAATTCATCAAGGTTGATTGTATCCAAGTATAGACTGAAAGCTACAAACTACAATGTTTTCTATTATTACCTTCAGTTTTGCAATTCTGCTAGTCATTTTGCTTGTAAACAAATCTCAAGTTTCCAGTTTGTTTATTATTTGTCACAATAAAATGCATGTACTTTACGGTGAAATGCTTGGTTCTGTACGAGCCCCTGAGAGTGTGCTTCATACAGTAAAAAAGCAAGTAAAAAAGTAAGTAAAAGAGGAATATACAATACACTATACAGTCTAAAGTACAGCCTAAGTACAATCTAAGTACAGTGAGTAAAAATGAGTTTACATGAGAAATCTGTGCCTCTCTATAACTTTGTTCAACATTGGTGTTTATATTTGGTGTTCTAATCTAATCTACACACATCTTGACTCTAATCTACACTAGGGATGTCCGATATTATCGGCCTACCGATATTGGCATAAAAATGTGATATCGGAAAATATCGGTATCGGTTTTCAATTTTTTTTTTTTTTTTACATTTATTTAACCTTTATTTACCCAGGCAAGCAAGTAAGAACAAATTATTATTTTATTTATTGTCAAAGTATGCATAATGTTGTGTTTATTACCCGACAAGAGATATGTAATGTTAATTACCTGAAAGTATTCTGTTTTTTGGGGGGGGGGGGGAATCCTGCATATATCGGTATCGGTTGATATCGGTATCGGAAATTAAGAGTTGGACAATATCGGTATATCGGTATCGGTAAAAAAGCCAATATCGAGCATCCCTAATCTACACACATTTTGACTCTAATCAAACATCACTGTGGCTGCTTCGCTGGATTCTACACAGGTCAGCAGAACTCACCATGTGCTCCCACCGATCAGGGCCTCCCAGTAGTGGCGTCCGCTGTCGATGTACACGTTCCCCACCACGCCGTAGCTGCTCTGGCTGGAGAAGCGCTCCTGACTGTGGCCCTTCTTGGACGTGGTCTCGTCTCGCTCCACCGTCAGGTTGTCGTGGGAGATCTTCAGCTTCCGGTGGGCCGTCTTGGGGTCCAGTTTGAACGGCTGGCCTGCGGGGAAGAAAGCGTAAAAAAAAGGACATTCAAGTTGATTGATTGATTGATTGATTGACAATTTTATTAACAGAGTGCAGAATGGGTACAATACAGTACGGCTCAATACATACAATTGTTAAGGGGATGCAGACCAGAGAAAGACTTTCGTCTTGTTTACATCAGGGTCCCCCATTTTCAATTCATCATTGCCGTGGCAGCTGCAAAATAACCATGTTGAGCTTTAAACTACAGTACATTAGCTGCTTCAGAATAACCATGTTGAGCTTTAACTACAGTACAGTAGCTGCCTCAGAATAACCATGTTGAGCTTTAAACTACAGTACATTAGCTGCTTCAGAATAACCATGTTGAGCTTTAACTACAGTACAGTAGCTGCTTCAGAATAACCATGTTGAGCTTTAACTACAGTACAGTAGCTGCCTCAGAATAACCATGTTGAGCTTTAAACTACAGTACATTAGCTGCTTCAGAATAACCATGTTGAGCTTTAACTACAGTACAGTAGCTGCCTCAGAATAACCATGTTGAGCTTTAAACTACAGTACATTAGCTGCTTCAGAATAACCATGTTGAGCTTTAACTACAGTACAGTAGCTGCCTCAGAATAACCATGTTGAGCTTTAAACTACAGTACAGTAGGTACTTCAGAATAACCATGTTGAGCTTTTTTTTTTTTTTTTTTACTTTGACCAGACAGCTGGTTCTTTTAGCGTTTATCGCTTTTTTCTGGTCAAGCATGACCGACAGAAACAGGTTGAATGGGGTATAGATCGGGGGAAGACACTCTGAGAAAATACAGCGAGTCTGGGAGTCGAACTCGTGTACCCCAGATCCGTGACGCGCACGGTTGTCCCCGACGCCGAAATAGCGCCGAGATACGCAGTGAGCTACTGGAGCTCCCTACCACCATGTTGAGCTTTAAGCTACAGTACAGTAGCTGCCTCAGAATAACCATGTTGAGCTTTAAACTACAGTACATTAGCTGCTTCAGAATAACCATGTTGAGCTTTAACTACAGTACAGTAGCTGCCTCAGAATAACCATGTTGAGCTTTAAACTACAGTACAGTAGCTGCTTCAGAATAACCATGTTGAGCTTTAAACTACAGTAGCTGCCTCAGAATAACCATGTTGAGCTTTAAACTACAGTAGCTGCCTCATAATAACCATGTTGAGCTTTAAACTACAGTAGCTGCCTCAGAATAACCATGTTGAGCTTTAAACTACAGTATCTGCTTCAGAATAACCATGTTGAGCTTTAAGCTACAGTACAGTAGGTGCTTCAGATTAACCATGTTGAGCTTTAAGCTACAGTACAGTAGGTGCTTCAGAATAACCATGTTGAGCTTTAAACTACAGTAGCTGCCTCAGAATAACCATGTTGAGCTTTAAACTACAGTAGCTGCCTCAGAATAACCATGTTGAGCTTTAAGCTACAGTACAGTAGGTACTTCAGAATAACCATGTTGAGCTTTAAACTACAGTACTTCAGAATAACCATGTTGAGCTTTAAGCTACAGTACAGTAGCTGCTTCAGAATAACCATGTTGAGCTTTAAACTACAGTAGCTGCCTCAGAATAACCATGTTGAGCTTTAAGCTACAGTATAGTAGCTGCCTCAGAATAACCATGTTGAGCTTTAAGCTACAGTACAGTAGCTGCCTCAGAATAATTGTTTTGAACTTCGAGCTATAATGGGTGCCTCTACACAACCATTTTTAGTTGAACCACGGTTCAGAGTCCTATGAGGAACTACTGGCAGCTACAGGCGTGGTTTAGGTGTGACGTTTTGCTTTCTTTGAATCAAAGATTTCATATTCCGTATAAAGATGGCAAGAATAATAGCTACATAGTTAGCTACGTAGATGGTCCGTTGGTCTAATTGGTTGAAGTGATAGACCTTTTTACAAACAGTTTCCAAGGACGACTTCTCAGGTGGCTCTGTGTAACAGACCATCTGCTGCGTCAGGTTAGTGAGTTACAGTGAGTGGCGCAGAGCAACAGTTTGGAGTTTTGAGCTCTTTTCCAGAAGGTTTCTACCGCATGGATGTCAGTCCCCTGGTTATTCAGTGTGTGACTCATGTAGCAAGAAACCTACCATCAGTAGCTGTTTGGCTCAACAACCCAATAAAAGGCGCACAAATGACCTATAGCCAACAGCACTCAATAAAAGCAGTGGGTGGCCGATAGCTTGTCACCGGAAAGGTGGCCAGTTTGAGTCCCAGTTCTGGGGGGGGGGGGGTCCGTTTGGGGGACGGGAATGATTTAGTACACTCTCCTGTCCTTCCCTCAACAACTGCTGCTGAAGTGCCTTTGAGCAAGGCACCGAACCTGCGTTATTACAACACCTCTACCTGAGACCCACCATTCCGCGGGCGAGACAGCCTGTCTTTCAGAGGCCGTAATGGGGCTCAATTTGAACGCCATAGCGATAGTGGTATCATGTGAAACTAAAGACCTTGAGGAATCAGCCGATACTGACCATACCAGCTTACCAGTAAAGGGTCTAAATATATCATTCATTATGTTAAGTGCCATTTCGATGTGACGGTGTGGCCGTTTTCAAAGGAGTCACTTGACATTTCACCTCGAGGAATCTGAATGACAATGGGCTCAATGTCTCGCATCCACAGGCATATTCATACGTGTAGACTAGGGTCAAAAGTTAAACCATGAGTTTTTTTTGCATACAGTACAAATATGTGACTCAGCACAGACTTCAGAACTTTTTAATACCTTCAAAATAAGCCATCACTTGTACAAATCATGCGGATCTATGTCTTATGAACCAAGCTCTGTGTTAGCGCAGACTCAGAGAGACATCTCTTACTGTTGGTCTTCAGAGTGCCAGGCTCGCTGCTCCGGCTGCCGGCCTGGTTGATGGCCTTCACCACAAAGATGTACTTGGTGCCGCTCTGCAGACCGTGGACCGTGTAGTGGTTCTGCTTGATGTTGGGCACGATCATCCAACTGTCCAGAGAGTTACACAGGCCTGGGGGGGGGGGGGGGGGGGGGGGGGGAGAGAGAGAGAGAGAGAGAGAGAGAGAGAGAGAGAGAGAGAGAGAGAGAGAGAGAGAGAGAGAGAGAGAGAGAGAGAGAGAGAGAGAGAGAGAGAGAGAGAGAGAGAGAGAGAGAAGGTAAAAGGATGGAGAGAGGGAGAAGTGAGGGGTAGTGGGGGGGGGGGGGGGGGTTGAGCGGGAGATGGAGACAGAAAGAAAAAGTGAGTTAGGAATGCAATCCAGACACAGGCACACATTTCCATGGCGTGAGTGATGCCATTCAATTGGGTCCATTTCCGTTGCGTTTCCTGCAAATATCAATCACGTCTCTTCGAAAACAACGCCTGCATCTCATTGCCAGGGAAAAGGCAGGGGGGCGAAACATGAATATAAAAACCTGCCTGGGTAAGAAAATACTAAATAAATAGGTTCAAAACATCATAAAGTTGACGTCTCGGTCTGCATTTTCAAGAAATGACAAAATTACAGAACAATGGAAAATAACTTTAAGAGTTTTTTCCCTTCCCTGAGTCCTAAAGATGACATGCTGTACACAGACAGCGTTAATTTATAAAGACAGTAGAATAGTAGAGATGACATGCTGTACACAGACAGCGTTCATTTATAAAGACAGTAGAATAGTAAAGATGACATGCTGTACACAGACAGCGTTCATTTATAAAGACAGTAGAATAGTAGAGATGACATGCTGTACACAGACAACGTTCTTTTATAGAGACAGTAGAATAGTAGAGATGACATGCTGTACAAAGACAACGTTCATTTATAGAGACAGTAGCATAGTAAAGATGACATGCTGTACAAAGACAACGTTCATTTATAGAGACAGTAGAATAGTAAAGATGACATGCTGTACAAAGACAACGTTCATTTATGGAGACAGTAGAATAGTAGAGATGACATACACAGCCAACATCTATTTATAAAGACAGTAATGGTAAATGGCTGCATTTATATAGCTTTACAATTTGTTCCTTACATTTGACCCATTCACTCACACATTCACACACCAATGGCAGAGGCGACCATGCAAGGAGCCAACCTGCTCATCGGGAGCAGTTAGGGGTTAAGTGTTTTGCTCAAGGACACTTCGACACACTGCCGGGAGGAGCGGGAATCGAACCGGGATCCTACGGATTCCCAGACGACTGCTCTACCTCCTGAGCCACTTTCGCTGAGATGACAGAGTAGAGATGACATACACAGCCAACGTTATTTATAACGACAGTAGAATAGTAGAGATGACATACACAGAAAATAACATATGTGATGTATTTACTTTGGCCTCTGATGGTGTGCATGGTGTAGCTTACACACCTTGGGAAGTGATTGTTATATTCAATTATTGTTTTTTTTTTGTCTTATAATCCCGTAAGGGATTGGTCGTCGGTAGGGGTGTAAAGGTACACGTATCCGTACCGAACCGAACAATTTCAGTGTGTACCGTACCGATCGGCTGTGTAGTGTACCGAACGAATACAACGGTATGTTAACCACTAACGACCGCCCACCAGGGGCTGTTTTTTTACAATCTAATATATATATATATATATTTTCTTTTTTTACAATTCGATTATTAATTTCAATATAGAATATTCGTTGACAGCCCTACAAGTACAATTAGTTAATGCACACTACATCACCCCTGAGTGGAACATGGAAAGCCCAAACTTTCCCCCACTGTACCGAAAACCCGTACCGAACCTTGACTTCAAAACCGAGGTACGTACCGTACGGGGGTTTTTGTGTACCGTTACACCCCTAGTCGTCGGACATGACACGGAAATAAAATGTAATTCATTCATTCATTCACAGCCCACGTTAATTTATAAAGACAGTAGACTAGTAAAAAGACAATGATGATGTTTGGGCCCATGACAGCACCGGATAGGAGGTCGCTCGGTGGATTCGGCTTCGGGACATGGGTGTGAAACTCACCGCGGGAAGCCATTCGCACCTCGTTGACTGTACGGCTCCACCGGGCCATCTCCGCTGTGTGTGTGTGTGTGTGTGTGTGTGTGTCTGTGTTTGCGTGTGCATGTGCGTGTGCGTGTGTGCGTGTGTGTGTGTGTGTGTGTGTCTCCTCCTCGTTGGTACTTTTAGCAGCAGTGTGCCACATGGCAACCTCAGGCTGAAGGCTCTTGTCTCCACTTATTCTGATCTAGGCCATTATGTGGTTTATGTGCGCCCAGGCAAGGCTGTGTTGAGAGTATGTGTGTTTGTCTATGAGTGTAAATGTGAGTGTGTGCTGTGCATGTATTGTATGTGTGTGTGTGTGTGTGTGTGTGTGTGTGTGTGTGTGTGTGTGTGTGTGTGTATATGTGCGTGTGCATATGTATGTACTATGTGTGTGTGTGTGTGTGTGTGTGTGTGTGTGTGTGTGTGTGTGTGTGTGTGTGTGTGTGTGTGTGTGTGTGTGTGTGTGTGCGTGCGTGCAGATGTGTGTGTGGACTCGGTATTCCTGTTCTTCATTAATTCAAAGTGCTCTGGCTTCCGTCCCTGTAAACTCCTGAACCTCCTCCTGCTGTGACGGTTAGAAAATACACGCGCTAACTCTAAGAATAATCTCCACTGTGTCCTCTATCCCTCTCTCATATGTGTCTAACATTGTCATTATAACATAATGTCCGTGACACTGGTGCTCTTACACCGTTTCCGTCCGTAATGATGTAGTATTTTGTTGTGAATCTGGTTAAAGATGAAGAAGCCAGCAGCAACACATGAAATATAACATGGTTATTGGATGCCAAAGTGTGTTTGTACATGTGTGTGTGTGTACACAGTACATTTTGCAGAGTAAATTGAAAAAAGAAATTTTTTACTAATTTACTGTGTATATGTATGTGTTTGTACATGTGTGTGAGTGTGTGTGTATGTATGTGCATGTGAGAGTGTGTGTGTGTGTATATGTGTGTGTACATGTGTGTGAGTGTGTATGTGTATGTGTGTGCATGTGAAAATGTGTGTGTGTATGTGTGTGTGTATGTGTGTTTGTGTGTGTATGTGTATGTGTGTGTGGTGTGCGTGTGCGTGTCCGCTCTGGCAATAAGTCTGCAGACAGTGAAATGGTGATAATGATGATGATGATGATGATGATGATGATAATGGTGGAAGGAAAGGAGTGAGTGATGAGGCAGAGTGGAGGGAGAAGGGCGTGGCGGCATGTGGGTCATGTGATGTGAGTCCATGATGCAACGCACCACAGAAAGTCGTTCCTCCACGGTCAGAAGCAACCGTCTGTAACGCGGATGCCTTCTAGCCACTACTGTATGCCTCATTTATACTCAGACATCAAAGTGGTTGTGAAGGTTGCGCTGAGCCTGCCCGAGATCCCTCCCCCCCCCCCCCCCCCCCACATGGACAGCGCAGAGCTGTGATTGGCCGCTGCCCTGAGCTGACGTGGACAGCGCAGAGCTGTGATTGGCCGCTGCCCTGGGCCGGGCCTGGCGTACTTCCGTATTTACCATCTATCATCTCGGAGCTCGGATAGCGGAGCGCTCATTATCGATTGTGATTAACTACATTACAAACATTGACCGAAGAAAGACAGAGGCAGAGGAAGTCCGAAAATATAGCCATTTGTACAACACAACCCAGCACAGCCATCTAGTGGTTCGGTGGTGTACTGCAACCCCGACTTTGAAGCATATCTTGGTCTTTACCGCCCTGGCTTTTGCAGCGCTAACGTCTAACGCAACACTAACGTCACACGGACACAGCTTGCTAATGTTAACTAGTAGTTATAGCAAAGCACGGGTCATGTGGCCGTCCTCATATAGGCATTTTCTTCCATACAAGAATTGAATTCCTTCAGTTTCTCGCTCGGACATGAGTGGTCGGCGCTCAATCAGTGCGATATGCTAAGGCAAGGTGGTACAGCTTGCCAAAGACAGAAGCTACTAGTGGCTAGAAGGCATCCGCAGACAGCCGGCTGCCTCTGGGCACAGAAGAGAAGCGCTAAGTGCATGTTGAATTGTGGACTCATCACTTGACCCTGATGACACAGAAGTTTTATGACTGTCCCCCAATTTAGGGGAGGGAAGGAAGCAGAAAGGAAGGAAAGAAGGAAGGAAGGAAGTAAGGAAGGTGGATACAGAAGGATTGCTGAGTTCTCTGTGCAGGGACTGTCTACAGAGGAAAAAGAGGACAGAAAAGAGAGTTTGATTGAAAGAGAGAGAAGGCTCATCTTCAGAAGCCCATTTATTTCACTCGGTGAAGTGTGAATGTAATGCCCTGTGTGTGTGTGTGTGTGTGTGTGTGTGTGTGTGTGTGTGTGTGTGTGTGTGTGTGTGTGTGTGTGTGTGTGTGTGTGTGTGTGTGTGTGTGTGTGTGTGTGTGTGTGTGTGTGTGTGTGTGTGTGTGTGTGTGTGTGTGTGTGTGTGTGTGTGTGTGTGTGTGTGTGTGTGTGTGTGTGTGTGTGTGTGTGTGTGTGTGTGTGTGTGTGTGTGTGTGTGTGTGTGTGTGTGTGTGTGTGTGTGTGTGTGTGTGTGTGTGTGTGTGTGTGTGTGTGTGTGTGTGTGTGTGTGTGTGTGTGTGTGTGTGTGTGTGTGTGTGTGTGTGTGTGTGTAAGCATGTCTGTCTGTTTTTCACACATCTGTGTCAATGTGTGGTCTCAGGTTGTGCCTGCAAGCTTTGTGTGTATGTGAATGTACAATGAGTACAGCCTATTATGTGTTATGTGTGCCTGTGTGTGTAGATACACATACAGTATCTATCTGCATGCTTATACGTGTATATGTGTTTGTGTCTTTGTGCGCGTGTGTGTCTGTGTGCCTGTGTGTGTAGCCTATATCTGTACATACCGTATATATATAGTTCCTGTGTGTGTGTGCATTTTGTAAGGCAGTCTGTTCTGTGATTTAAAGAGGTTGTTGCCCAGTAAATGCACATGAGCTCTACCTGGACACCTGCATTGTTTGCTAAACTGAGAAGAGTTACACTGTGACTGTCATGTAATGTTTATTGTTACATGAAATATGATATGGACTCCAGTATGATACTGAATCCAAACATAGACGATGTGGTTGAATTTATTCCAGCATTTTGTAACACTTTATTTTGTAACACTTTCTTTGAGCTCTGATAGTGAAACGATGCAGCTATCGGCCGTATAGCATAACAGTCCCATATTGCAATGGGTTGTAGATTTAATAACTCATTATCAAAACATAAGTTGTAAAAAAAAAAAAAAAAAAACATTCTGACTTGGCATAGGCATACTCAGTAATTTTACCCACGAAACGCCACTGTTAATGTTTTTATTTGTGTTAAACAAACGAGTGTTGCACTTCTCTGCCATGGACAATTAAATGTTTGATTTCATGAAAGTCCAGGCCTGCGTTAAAGTGTTTCCAACAGTAGGCTATAATTGCACAAATTTGATGCTTTATAAAATAAAATGGTTATTGAATGTTACATTTGGACTTGCATTGCATGCAACTGAAAGGAATTTCATGCAACTGAAATGACGAGCTGTTCAAAATGAACTCTGTTCTTCTAACATAGCCTATGTCTGCATTTTGAATGAGGGAGGGGTGAGAGGGTCGGGGCTGGCCCACCAAGTCATTTGAATCCTAGAAAGTGGACCGGGCAGGAAATTAATTGGGAACACCTGCCGTATATGTTCCTGTGTGTGTGTGTGTGTGTGTGTGTGTGTGTGTGTGTGTGTGTGTGTGTGTGTGTGTGTGTGTGTGTGTGTGTGTGTGTGTGTGTGTGTGTGTGTGTGTGTGTGTGTGTGTGTGTGTGTGTGTTGTGTGTTGTGTGTTGTGTGTTGTGTGTTGTGTGTTGTGTGTTGTGTGTTGTGTGTTGTGTGTGTGTGTGTGTGTGTGTGCATGTCACTAGGCAGGTAGTGATTGGTGTTGTGAATGTAATCTGCCTTAAGCCTGTTCCTCTCCATCACACAGCTGTCTGCCCTGGCGGTTGACATAGATACAGATATACAGATGGCTGAAAACCCATCTCAATAAATTAAAGTAATAACTTTATGCCAGCTGCGCCTCTTGGTTTCAAATAGAAACTTTGTAGGGAAACTATTTTTCACAAAGTCTGACAAGGGTCTACTACAGAGGAAGAACTTCTCTTTCTGGTGGTGTATTCTGCCTCTTTAATAAAGGTTATGTAGAATTTTATTTTTGGGAAGATACAAAGTCCAGGTCTGAACAGGGCCATAGAAAACAAGACTAGGAAGCCACGCCACACATGTGTGTTTCAACAATAGGAGTCAGTTGGGGGCAGTCACTATTGTAGGCCGGCCCTCCCGGTCTGGCAAAAACAACAAAGAAATAAAAAAAGGAATAAAGACAATTGTTATTCTTAATGTCATGTGTGTGTGTGTGTGTGTGTGTGTGTGTGTGTGTGTGTGTGTGTGTGTATGTGTGTGTGTGTGCGTGTGCGTGTGTGTGTGTAAGATAAAATGAGATAAAATATTCCTTTATTGATCCTTTTGGGGACATTTGGGCATCATAGCAGCATGGGGGAGGTACAGGTATGGGCAGGGTCGTAGTAGAAAGACATAAATATAGGCAATACAATTAGATCTGAATATATATAAAAAGAAAATGAATATAAAACAGGAGAAAAATAACGAGTGTAAACAAAGGTACAGATGAGAATAAATAATAAATATTTTTTATCTGAATACTGTATAATGAGTAGGGGTAAAGCAGTATACACAAAGTGCAGTATACACATAGTACCCTAACTGGCATGATATACGCCATACGTTGTTGTGTGTGTGTGTGTGTGTGTGTGTGTGTGTGTGTGTGTGTGTGTGTGTGTGTGTGTGTGTGTGTGTGTGTGTGTGTGTGTGTGTGTGTGTGTGTGTGTGTGTGTGTGTGTGTGTGTGTGTGTGTGTGTGTGTGTGTGTGTGTGTGTGTGTGTGTGTGTGTGTGTGTGTGTGTGTGTGTGTGTGTGTGTGTGTGTGTGTGTGTGTGTGTGTGTGTGTGTGTGTGTGTGTGTGTGTGTACAGTATGGTTTACTCTGATACTTACTGACAATGTTAGCTTCTCCGGTGAAGATGGCGTACTGGAGCTCATAGGACAGGACGGCGAACTCGTCGTCGGACGTCCAGTGGACGGTGATGGTGTCGTAGGACGCCGTGCACAGCTCCTCTCTGATGTTCGGGGGACCTGGAGCTGGAGGGGCCACAGCGGAACAACACAAGGATGAAAAACAGAGGAACACCCTGGAGGCTATGGAGGTGTACTTCGGTCGAAAATAGTTCCTACATGAAACTTTTCACAACAAGGTCTATCTTAATGGGGTCATGATTTTGGGGGGAGATATGTTGCTTTTGAGTTTTTTAACCCTCGTGTCTGATACGGACAAAATTGTCCTTTGAGATTCTTGTTTTTTTGATAACTTTGCAGTGGCTATGTTTTTAGCAATATATGTGGCAAGGGTGTGTATCTTTGAATTATCTTTTGTAATGTCAGATTAAAAATAAAATACTCCCACTATTCCGAAAAGAGTTGTTGTTAAATCTGACATTCCAAAAAAAAAGAAAAATCCATCAAAATCAGTGTTGTTGCTAATCATTGACATATGCTAGCCTGTAATAATCCCCCACAGAAAATGGCAGATATCTCTATAGGTATCAGATAGGTCTTGTATTGAGTTGTTAAAGGAACATGCCAACATTATGGGACATTTGCTTACTGTCTTCTCCAGAGTCAAACTAGAAGATCGATACCAAATTGTCCTGTGCATTCAGCAGAAAGGTATCTGGCTGCAAGCTAGCCTAGCTTACCACAATGACTGGAAGCAGAGTGGTAGAGGCTAGCTTAGCTTAGCACAATGACTGAAAGCAGAGCAGTAGAGGCTAGCTTAGCACAATGACTGGAAGCAGAGCGGTAGAAGCTAGCTTAGCACACAATGACTGGAAGCAGAGCGATAGAGGCTAGCTTAGCTTAGCACAATGACTGGAAGCAGAGCGGTAGAGGCTAGCTTAGCTTAGCACAATGACTGGAAGCAGAGCGGTAGAGGCTAGCTTAGCTTAGCACCTCTTCTACCCGAGTGGTCCGCCAGTGGACCGCAGATCACATCATAAATCTATCTCTACAGAGTGTATGAATCGAAGCGTTTTTTTTTCTCCAAATGTATCCAAGAGTTGACACCCTAACCATGTCACAACAGCAGTCATAGTGTATATTTTCAGCAATATGTTTGTTTGCCAATAGGTTAAAGTGTTATTAATGAAATATCAGTTCAGGAATTGTGTTCATAAACTAGCGTATTTCCACTGGAAATAAACAAGAGTGGCCTTTTTGCTGTAGTCCTATGAGAAGAGCATATCCAGAGCTCTCAATGAGCGTTGAAATTTCGAAAAACTACATTTGCTAGCGATTTCCATCTTCCTGCAAGCAAATTACTTCCTGATTATTATTTTTTATTTCTCTTATTTCCCGGGACTATATACCACAAAACTGAACGTTATTTGCATAGATTGGAGCGCAATTAGTTTGTCTACCTTCTGTGAACATTTAGCAACCATCTGTGTTGAAATCTGATTCAAAATGGCGGACATGTCGCAAGAATAAAAAGCTGACAGTAGTATTTACAGTAGATTTAATTCTCGGTTCTTAATGCACGCCTGGTGATACTAAATCCTCTGTCATTGGAACGAGTAGATTTGGCCCGATCCATAGATCATATAATAAGGTAATTTATAAGCCTGCTATTCTATATTCTATAATAATATTTAGGGATGCCCCGATCGATCGGCCACCGATCGTTATCGGCCGATAATCAGTATAAATATGCGATCGGTGATCGTGATAATGCTTTATTTTCACCGATCGTCAAAACCGATCTCACTCGCTGAGTTCTGTCTCAGACACCGGGAGCTGCACACACTCCCACACAGTGGTGCGGCGTCTGCTCCTCCCTCCAGCCCCTCCCGCACGCATGTAAACACGGGTCTAGTATAGTCTACGGGACGGGACCTCCCTGAGCTAACGTTAGCTACCGTTACAAAATGACCCAGTCAACCATTCACTTCCAGTCCAATTCATGATGAGGCATTGTCTAACCGAACGGTATCTAGCCGGCCAGCTACTGATAGCTCCTGACATCAACAAACGCTCCAGCAAGTCTAGTAGAGACGTGTATGATACCTCCGCTAGCTCACATTAGCTGACGCCAGCTCACTGTTCAAAACGAAATGTCCCACTGAACTAAATAGTTCACTGAGGCGCTGTATCAACGTTATATAGCCGGCCAGCAGTAGCCACAGATAGCTCCTGATATCAATGTTTTATAACACTCATTCGATGCGTATTCGAGCTGAGGGCATGTTGTTGAATGTGATCAATAGGGTCCAGCTGCAGCTCCGGAGAATCCTGGCCGTAGCTGCAGGCTACTCAAGTATAGGGTCCAGCTGCAGCTCCGGAGAATCCTGGCCATAGCTGGAGGCTACTAGAGTACACACAGACAGTGGAGCTTGTTGCGTGGTGGCGATGTCTCGCAGATAATACAAGTACAAGTCTAATTATATAATATATATATATTTTATTAAAAAAATATATATATATATAAAATAATTTTTAATTCTTTTTTTAATCAAAAAACGATCTGTATTGGATCGTTATCGGCCGATATGGCTCACGACGATCGGTGATCGGTATCGGTGGCAAAAAACGTGATCGGGGCATCCCTAATAATATTTCAAATTGCATGTGTCCGGATGGCAGAATTCAGTACTGTATCTACAAAACCTTCTGTTTAATCATCTTCCCTTTATTCATTTCCTTAGATTTTTGTACACGTGATCTCAAGAAGGTACTGAACGAGCTCAGTGGCTGGTAATTTTTAGCATGGTGTTATTCACTGTCAAAGATGCAAAGACAAATCATAATTTATATTCTCCTTTGTTTCATCACAATGTACACAGACACAATATTTCTGACACTGGGAATATATTCCCTGAGATCCATAGATGTCCCTAGATACCAAGAACATGCAAATGGCCCTGGTAAAAGTGGAGCAATCTTCCATTTACTATGTATTTTTAGAAAATAGGGCTAGGGCTTAACAGGTTAGCACAATCACTGGAAGCAGAGTGGTAGAGGCTAGCTTAGCTTAGCACAATGACTGAAAGCAGAGCAGTAGCGAGCCTAAGTGTTGGCCAACTAACACCTCTCCCAGAGTTCTAAGCTAGGATAGACGCTTCCATCTGCTTCCATTGAACCCGGGTCTCTGCAGTGGTAGGCTAGGTCCATTTTGAGAACAATTTAAGGAAGTGTCTTTTTTTATTGTGTTATCTTTTTTTCAAGGCAGGATGAGTTCAAGCACAGAGCAGTCGACGTACTATTACCAGGCATCCTCTTGCATCACATAGGTGAAGAGACTGTTTCTCTATTATGTATTAGAGGCATGCAACCACTCAGGTAACCGCTTATGAAAGGAGAGAGAAAGCCGAGCTCAAAGCCACTTTCTGAACTGAATACGAAGCCACTGCCTTTCAAGTACCAAACACAAGGAGCAGAGAAGAGAGGAGAAGAGTGGGCAGAGTGATTTAGCTGAAGCCGTCTCCCTTTCTCCCCGAAGCCTCTCTCTCTCTCTCTCTCTCTCTCTCTCTCTCTCTCTCTCTCTCTCTCTCTCTCTCTCTCTCTCTCTCTCTCTCTCTCTCTCTCTCTCTCGCCCATCCGTTTGTCCCCGTCCTTCTCCCCCACTCTCTCTTTCACCCCGCCTCCCTTGTAGAGTGATTCAGAGTGATTCACTTAGCCAACAGGCCCTCTAGCGAAGGCCCTCTCTTCTCGCGTCGTGGACTAAACAAGACCCAGACGTCTTTGCGGGCTTTTCAATTCCACTTTACGGGATGCCGTGTATTTTTCTATGTTCCCAATGGGTAGGCTGCATTTCTATAGCCCTTTTTTTTTTTTTTTTATCCAAAGCGCTTTTACAATGTATGCCTCGTATTCACCCATTCACTCGCACATTCACACCGACGGCGGAGGCAACCGCGCCAGCCTTGATTATATATATATATATTAGTGCTGTCAAACGATTAAAATATTTAACTCGATTAATCGCATGATTGTCCATAGTTAACTCGTGATTAATCGCAAATTAATCGCATTTTTATTTTTTACATTTTTTTTACCTTAAACAGATCTTTTTCAAGTTCCAAGTTTTAATACTCTTATCAACATGCGAGTCAACAAATGCTTGCTTTATGCAGCCATTTAACACAAAAGGATGACCCTCATGCATTGCAAATTTGCATCAAATTCAAAACAGAGTGATGCACAAAATAACTTAAAAGAAAATAATAATTTAAAACAATGAATAAAGTGTGCATGAAATAATAGGGGAAAGAAAACGTTAGGAACTTGTTACATTCACACACACAAGGGCTGATTAATCACACACCCCCCTCTCTCCCTCACACACACTCTCCCAGCTCTCTTTCTCTTTTGCCCCTTCCTCATCTCTCTCACCCCCCTCTCTCTCTATATCTCACACACACACACACACACACACACACACACACACACACACACACACACACACACACACACACACACACACCACACACACACACACTTCAGAAACAAACATAGTATCAATGAGAGCATCATAATACACCTGAGTGAAGTCTAGTAAAAAATAATTTATTTTTTTTATTTTTTATTTTTTTTTGTTAATCTTGAGTTAAAAAAATTAGTGGCATTAATAGAATCGGGAGTTAACGCGATATTAACGCGATATATTTGACAGCCTTAATATATATATATATTTTTTTTTTGTACACAGAGACCATTTTTTTTATCTACTTTTTCTCCCCATTTTCTATTTTTCTCCCATCCCAATTTTTTTTCGTATTATCCAATTCTACCCTCCCTTGTCTCGAACATTGTTAGACCATGCCTCCCACTGGTTGGCTGCAATGTGGACCAAGCCTTGCATCACGTGTCCCCTCCAGTACACGAGGAGGCAGCCGTCTCATCTTTTCACCTGCAAAGCGCGATCTCTCAGTGGCGAGGAGTAACGCGAGGGAGGCTCACGCTGCCCCTGATACTTCCTGATTCTGCTGTACAGACGCACCAACGGACCTGTAGGAGTCGCTGTCCACAACGTCCGATCCCCACCCACCGGCTTTCCCACCCCCTAATACTGCCAATTGTATTAGTATGAACGACCAGCCAAGCCGGAAGCAACGCCGAGAGCTGGGCTCGAACCCAGCATCTCCTGCGTTAGTGGCGAGCGCCTTGCCCACTGCGCCACTTAGCCGCCCTCCTACACAGAGACCATTTGAAGGGTCATATGGGACAACAAAAATAATTGCCTGTGTTTTTTTCACTCCCCTTTTAATCACTTAATAATCAATTGTGCTCTAAGATGTTAAGTGTTATAGTTTGCCATAAGGTATTTTATTTGTGTACATTCACGTGCAGATCGGGTGTCTCGACTTTTTTCATTTTACCCATTCACTCACACATTCACATACCGACGGCGGAGGCAACCATGCAAGGAGCCAACCAGCTCACGAGGAGCAATTAGCGGTTAAGTGTCTTGCTCAAGGACTGCCCGGAGGAGCGGGATTCGAACCGGGAACCTCCAGATTACCAGACGAGCCACTGTCGCCCTCCTTTAATTCAAAGTTGTAGTTTTTCGCTGCAACCAGCAGCTCTATAGCTCACTCTGTTTGTTGCTTGGTCCACAAAAGTGTCCCCATCTTCTGGCGGCCAAAACCTTCGCCCTGATAGGCTGACATTTGACATTGAGCTCAAGAGTTTGTGTGTGTGTGTGTGTGTGTGTGTGTGTGTGTGTGTGTGTGTGTGTGTGTGTGTGTGTGTGTGTGTGTGTGTGTGTGTGTGCGTGTGTGCGTGTGTGCGTGCGTGCGTGTGTGCGTGAATGCATGCCTACATATGTGTAGTCGGGTCAGAGTCGAGTCCCCATTACCCTTGTTCGAGTCCGAGTCCAAGTCATCGAGGTTGAGTCTGAGCTGACAAAAAAAGCTCTACATTAAACATAAATGACACAGCGGTCACCATTTCAAAGGGAGTTTATTTACTTTGTGACACAATAGCCAAACAAGTGCACTAGCCATCAATATCGTATGCCAAATGATTAGGGCCTATTACAAAAAATTTAATAAAAAAATAAACAACTGTATTTATAAATGAACAAGTACGTGTCCGAGTCTGCACCTTCCCAGTCCGAATGCTGTCAATGCTTGAGTCCAAGTCCAAGTCCGAGTCATCAGTGCTCAAGTCCAAGTCGAGTCACGAGTGCTGAAAATCAGTCCAGGACTCAGACTCCACTCCCAGTCCTGGACTCGAGTACTACAACAGTGGTGTACGTGGTTGCAGATATTGCATATTTACACTTTTTTCATGTAGTTATTTATTTGTGTGAGTGACACTTGAGTCCACTCTATTCTGTAAAAGCCCTATCCCGTTTACAGGAGCCGGGATATTGAATTGGAATTTCAATATCAATTGGCCTATCTCAAGCCCCGCCCTATTTTCCTATATCCTCCAATCACAACTGTTGTTCTTCTGAGGGACAGTGATTGGAGGGTCGAGAAGAGAAGGCAGGGCTTGTAATAGGTCAATTCTAATCATAAAAGTGAAAGGTGGGAAGCCACTTAAATGCAAAAGTACAACGTGTTTAGTCTCGCACTGCCAAGGATTTTCTTTCACATCACATTTAGCGCTGTACCAATGAAGAAGAAAGGGTCTGGTGGAATCATTAGCATTTTAGGAAGAGAGGGACAATCATGCTCTGGGTTATTTTTAAATCTCTCCAGCCAATCAGGATGGAGCTGTTGCAAAACAATTGTGAAAGGGGAGGAGAATTCGGACTTGAGTGAGTCTGCCCAATGGGAGAATTATATCAAAATCTATGTGGATATGAACATCACCTGTGAGGTAATCCAGGGTCTCAAGCAGTTTCTTTTCTCTGGTGAAGTCCAGGGCGAAGGTGTCAAAGGTGTCCGTCAGACTGATCTCAGGGATTAGCACCTGGGATGATGCTGTCGCCATGGAAACCCTAAATGAGGAAATACAACATGTTACGGAAGGTTTAAATTATTATTATTATTTAATTTTTTTGTCGTCATTTATTTCCATTTCGATTACAAATTGTCACATTCAAGTTTTTAACACTGATCAATAGACCACTGAAATGAATAGTGTCTAACATCTTTAGTGATTTCACGCCAGCAGTCGATCACCATAGCAACACCCAGCCGCACCCTGAACTCTACTTCACTCTACTCCCATCAGGTCGCAGATACAGATCTCATGCTACACTTAGGCTACGTTCACACTGCAGGCCTTAGTGCTCAATTCTCATTTATCTGATTTTTTTGTTTGGCTGCTCACATTATCTGGCCAATATAAGATTCCAGTGTGAACCGGTCATGCTCTTGAACTGACCCGCATGCGCAAATGAACAAGTATGACAGTCGTATGATTGTTCAGACTGAGGTTGCATTGCAAACAATCTGACCTGTATCTGATTTAGGACCACATACTGTATGAAAGTGGCCCAAATCAGAATTGAAAATATCAGATTTGTGCTGTTCACTCTATCATGAGAAAAACAGATCTGAGTCACATATGAGCGAAAAAAATCTGGGCCATTTTTGCCTGCAGTGTGAGTGAAGATCTTCATGCCCTCTGCCATCGCTGCCTTCAACAAACTGTAGCCAGTGTTGTAGTCGAGTCAGAGTCGAGTCAGAGTCACCAAAGAAGAGCCAGAGTCGAGGCAGAGTCGAGTCCCCATTACCATAGTCAGAGTCCAAGTCATCAAGGTTGAGTCCACTCCACATAAATGACACAGTGGAGTTTATTTACTGTGTGACACAATAGCCAAACAAATGCACTAGCCATCAATATCTTATGCCAAATGATTAGGGCCTATTACAAATTTCTTTTAATTACGACATAACTATTTATCAATTAACAAGTCTGAGTCCAAGTCTGCACCTTCCGAGTCCGAATACAATCAATGCTCGAGTCCGAGTCCGAGTCATCAGTGCTCAAGTCCAAGTCGAGTTACAAGTCCAGAAGATCAGTCCAGGACTCGAGTACTACAACACTGACTGTAGCAATAACATTTAATGGACTCATGTTCTGTATTGTGTTCCCTATGACTAAGTTTTGTGTTTAATTGATTGGTTGATGTTCCTTGATTGTCTTTGTGTGTGTACAGGCTCTAAATGGATGATAATAAATTATCATGGGTGATACAATTTTATACTGAAATTGTCAGTTCGGGAAGCGGCGTTTTTGGCATGGTAAGCACGACTCCCAAAAGGTCTCCATCTAAGACTTCATGAATCATTTAACTGGCAGTTGGTGTCCACTTTAATCAGTGTGGAAAGTGAAACAGGCCATTAAAAAATAGATAGATGACAATAAATAAACAAGATATTTCCCCCAGACATTTCTCTCTTCAAAAAGCGAATTCGAATATAAACGTCCTCATTACGGACACAGAGTTGTCCGCTGTTCCAAAGTGTCTCTTCAGTCTCTGTCACTTCAAAGAGAATAACTCTTCCGATTTCGTCACTCTCTCTGTCTTTTTTAAACCGTGCAATCTGTGGCCATGTTTCTGGCATCAGCTCGGTGGGTGTCGACCCCTTGATGAGCGGACCAGGTGGACACCCACTGTCACGTCGTCTGCCAGCCCATTAGCTGCTTTGAACCAAATTGCATCCAATGGCCAATAAAATCCCGCACTTCACTGTGAGACTAGGTTAAGTGGAAGAGAAGCACGCACATCGGGCTGTGTCAGGTGTAGGACCAACGGACACAGATGATTAAATTATAAATGGTAAATGCATTTATATAGCACTTTTATCCAAAGTGCTTTACAACTAATGCCTCACATTATTCAAAAACAGACGGCGGAGGTGCCAATCTGCTCATTGGGAACAGTTAAGTATCTTTCTCAAGGACACTTTGACACGCGGATGGGAGGAGCCAGAACTGAAACGGGAACCTTCTGATTACCAGACGACCGCTCTACCTCCTGAGACATTGTCTAACCCTAACCTTCTGATTACCAGATGACCGCTCTACCTCCTGAGCCACTGTCTAACCCCAACCTTCTGATTACCAGACGACCGCTCTACCTCCTGAGACACTGTCTAACCCCAACCTTCAGATTACCAGAAGAATGCTCTACCTCCTGAGACACTGTCTAACCCCAACCTTCTGATTACCAGATGACCGCTCTACCTCCTGAGACATTGTCTAACCCCAACCTTCTGATTACCAGACGACCGCTCTACCTCCTGAGCCACTGTCTAACCCCAACCTTCTGATTACCAGGTGACCGCTCTACCTCCTGAGACACTGTCTAACCCCAACCTTCTGATTACCAGATGACCGCTCTACCTCCTGAGACATTGTCTAACCCTAACCTGCTGATTACCAGACGACCGCTCTACCTCCTGAGACACTGTCTAACCCCAACCTTCTGATTACCAGAAGAAAGCTCTACCTCCTGAGACACTGTCTAACCCCAACCTTCTGATTACCAGACGACCGCTCTACCTCCTGAGACACTGTCTAACCCTAACCTTCTGATTACCAGACGACCGCTCTACCTCCTGAGACATTGTCTAACCCTAACCTGCTGATTACCAGACAACCGCTCTACCTCCTGAGACATTGTCTAACCCTAACCTTCTGATTACCAGGTGACCGCTCTACCTCCTGAGCCACTGTCTAACCCCAACCTTCCGATTACCAGACGACCGGTCTACCTCCTGAGCCACTGTCGCCCCAACTAGTGTCTGTCTAATCATAACTAGTGTCTGTCTAGCCTGTGGTTATTGCCAGGCCCTTAGCACTTGTCCTCCGACCGGCCATGAACAGTGCACCCTCCGCTCACCGTCCAAGCACCATGTGACCGCGAAGGTAAAGGGGTAGTTCAGATTTTTGGAACCCCAGCCATGTAATTGTTCTGTTCCTCATGCTAGCTCCAGCTAGTTGGCCACACCCCTGTCTATACGAGCCGACTGAAGACAAGGGAAATCTACTTTGTGTACACCGTGGAGTCGATTTCAGTCGTCTTCAGTCAGCGTGTACAGACAGGAGCTTGACCCCATTGACTTTGCAATTGATCTGCAGCTAACTACCAGTGATAGAATGAGGGATTGTGTTGAGAAAGTTCTCTACCGATCAACGCTATCATTGGTAAATAGCGAATAGGGCTAGGGTTATTCCCTTAACCCCTTAAGCCTACTGGACCGATATTTATTTCACCTCATAAATAGATCAATACAGTCCGTATTAATTAGCGTTTCATTTTCAAATGTAGCCAAGAGTAAAGCCCCTAACCCTATCAAAACAGCAGTCAACGTGTATATTTTCAGCACTACGTTTGTTTATCAATGATTTGAAGTGTTATTAGCGAAATATGAGCTTATAAAAATCTCAACAACAAATCTTGATTAGGCTACTCTCATATTGTGAGATATGACCTCTTTTGGGGAGGGGGTTGTCTTTCATATTATATATTTGGAGGGGGACAAATGTACTTCTTCTCAATATCGAGGGGTCCGCTGCAACCCAACCTAAATCTACACCTATGCAGTCCAGAGAATTCAGACATTGAAGTGGGGGGTATTTCAATGTAAGAGTGTGTGGACATCAAGGGGCTATTATTACTGCATGGTTTCAAGCGTGTTACACTCACCCCTCTTAACTCACTCCACACCAACTCAAGCGGGAGAGCTGGGCTCAATAATATTATCCAGGTCAACAGGCACAATTACTGTATGGCTCTCGGCTACTGGCAAGCACTTTGTGCGTTGCACTCGTCCTCTGACCAGTCTCGAGCCGTGGACTCTTCCGCTCACCAGCGTGTCGCTGCGAAAGTGTTAATGCCAACGGTCTTAATCGTAACCGAAAATAATTAATAATAATAATAATAATAATAATTATTCATTACATTTATATAGCGCTTTTCTAGACACTCAAAGTGCTCCCCACAATGTAGGGTGGACATTTCCTCCTTCACCACCACTTAGCATCCAACCTTGGGCTATGCAGGCTCAATGGCTGCCATACATTGGCACCCATCACACATCATCAAAATTGGTATGAGGTAGAAATCACCCTGGGTCCATAGCCTGAAGTCGTATGTAGTACAGGACCAAATTTCTTAAAAATACATTCAGAAATGAGTGATTCGGAGCGATTTTGGTCAAAAAGCTCTGCAGGTTTCAGTTTTCTCATTGACTCCAATGCATTCCGCGTTTTTTTCTCTTTCTGTTTCCGCTCGTGACTTTTCACCTAGATCCTCGATTCGCAGAGTTGGGTATCATTGGAAAGCCACACTCATTGTTTACAACCCTGTCCAATAATTTTCAAGGTCGCCAAATGATTGACGGAGCCTCGGGAGTCGTGGGTGGTAAAATAAAATAAAAAAGTCTGCCGTGTACTTTGGCGCACGCCTCAAATATCGGCATGTAACTCGAGAACCGCTGACGGATTTTGACGCCTGAAACGGCAATCGACAGGCAACAAATAGGGCTTTAATTCGATATATATATATGTATAAAAATATGCACACCCGAGCAGCTAGAGGTTGCCAACGTGGCGTGGCGCGCCGGTGGGCAAATCGCCCTTAAAACGTCCCGGGGCCGGGTTGGTGCCAGTTAAGAGGTTAACGACCGAGATTCAGTCAGGACCTCTGTTTAGCATCTCATCCGAAGGACGGCACTTGCAGCTATACGGTGTCCTTATCACCATAACAGGGGCATTGTTACTGACCAGAGGACAGAGTGCCCCCTGCTGGACAACAATACCACTTCCCACGTTTAGCACTGTACCAATAATAATAATAACTTTATTTGTATAGCACTTTTCATACAGAGGTTGCAGTTCAAAGTGCTTCACAACAGTAAAAATACAGGCATGGGTGAGCATAGCAGGGTATGGTAAATCACAGTGTTTCACATTAGGATCTAGCATCCTAATAGGCTCTCTATTCAGTAATACAAATAATAAAGTAGTTTAAAATGATTAAGTTTAAAAATAGTCTAAAAATTATAAAATAGAACGGACATACAACAACAGTAAAAAATGTAAATAGCAAGGTTACAGTAAAAAGTGTGAAAAATAGTTTAAAATGATTCAGTTTAAAAATAGTCATATAACCGACACATGAATTTGATAGGCAGTGTAAAATAAGATAAAATTTACATAGAAAAGTAGGCAGGGTAAGAATAGTGCAGGTAAGCCATTGAAATGCCTGACCAAAGAGATAGGTTTTAAGCTGTCTTTTGAAGATGTCTAGCGAGTTGGCTTCCCTGATGTTTTGGGGTAGTTTGTTCCACAGTTTTGGGGCATAGTTGATAAAGGCTGCATTACCGATCCTCTTTTGACTGTTTCTGGGAGCCTCTAGTAGTCCAGCAGCTGATGATCGCAGTGTTCTTGCTGGCGTGTAATTTATTAGAGTGTTGGTGATGTAGCTAGGTCCCTGTCCATTTAGAGCTTTGTATGTAAATGTAAATGTAATGTATGTAAGGAGAAGGACCTTAAAGTCAATTCTAAATGTTACAGGAAGCCAGTGTAAAGCAGCTAAGACTGGACTAATGTGCTCTCTCCTTTTGGTTCTAGTTAGCAGTCGGGCTGCGGAGTTTTGGATTAGCTGAAGCCTCTCTGTGGTTTTCTTAAGGAGACCTGTGAAAAGTGCATTACAGTAGTCTAACCGGCTAGATATAAATGCATGAATTAGCTTCTCAGCATCGTTCTGATTAATAAATGGTCGTACTTTTGCTATATTTCTGAGATGGAAGAACGATGTTTTCGTTACTTTGCTAATATGAGAATTGAAGTTCAGTTCTGAATCTATGATAACCCCAAGACTAGTGACCTCAGATTTGATCCAAGGGGTTAGTCCTCCTAGGTTCTTTATTAACGTTTCTTTTTTAGTTTTGGGGCCGATAATTAGAATTTCAGTTTTGTTCTCATTTAGTTTCAGGAAGTTCTTACTCATCCATTTATTTATTGCCAGTAAGCAGTCTGTAATGGAGCTAATCGCTGTATCATTTGGTTTAGCAGATATGTACAGTTGTGTATCATCCGCATAGCTATGGAAATCTACATTATGTTCTCTGATGATATCACCCAGCGGTAACATGTAAAGGGAGAAGAGTAAAGGACCTAAGCAACTCCCTTGTGCAACTCCATAGTTGTTGTCGTATATATCACTAATATCAGACATGTGCTCTCCTAGTCTAACATAGAATTTCCTCCCTCCATCCATATCTCTCTATCCATCCATCCACCCCTTCATCCATCCATCCATTTCTTTCTCTCTATCTTTCACTCTCTCCCTCTCTTTTTCTCTCTCTGTTTCTCCTTCTCTCTCTCCCCCTCCTCCCTCCTTCCCGTTAGAACCCTTTACAATGGATGGGGGGAAATAAAGGTTCTGGGTTGTTTGAATGTCTCCCTCCCAAGGCAATGCTAAAGGACAGTGTGGAAGGGGATGAGAATTGGTACTGTAGAGTCAGAGCCAGTGGGAGATCTATACCATTATCAACGTCCTGTAGATCAGACTAGTAATTGTATTGTAAAGGACAGCGATTTGCGCGTGACCTCTGACCTCTCTGTGATGCTCTTGGCGGTCTGCAGGAAGCGAGCATGATCCGTCTCCTTCAGCGTCTGGTCGGCCTGCGTGATGAGAGCAGATGACCTCTCGATGCATGTCTTACAGCTGGAGATCTGCTGGGTCAGCTTCCTCAGCCTCTGAGACTGGAAGGAAGGAAGGAAGGAAGAGAGGAGAGGAGAGGAGAGGAGAGGAGAGGAGAGGAGAGGAGAGGAGAGGAGAGGAGAGGAGAGGAGAGAAGAGAAGAGAAGAGAAGAGAAGAGAAGAGAAGAGAAGAGAAGAGAAGAGAAGAGAAGAGAAGAGAAGAGAAGAGAAGAGAAGAGAAGAGAAGAGAGGAGAGGAGAGGAGAGGAGAGGAGAGGAGAGGAGAGGAGAGGAGAGGAGAGGAGAGGAGAGGAGAGGAGAGGAGAGGAGAGGAGAGGAGAGGAGAGGAGAGGAGAGGAGAGGAGAGGAGTTACAAGAGTATTTAGCAGGATCCACATTTTTGTAATGTAACAAAATATGTCTTTTTTTGGGAGGGGCTGCTGCTGACTAGTCTGGTACAGTATTTTGTTCAGCTCACATAAAACCACCAGTCACATCCTACAGAAAAAAAGATGGAGGGAGGGACAGACCCAGACAGAAATATGATTAACTGAAACCTGCATAATTGATATTAGATTTAATTTTATTTAATTATTAGGTTGTTGTCTAGGATCCTACTGAGCATATCCAGCCTAGCCCCCCCCCCCCCCCCACCCCCCCCCCCCACCCATCCATCTCTCTGATGCCTCTGCGTTCACAGTGATTTAAGGAGACGGATTGGGGTCGACAGCTGGATTTAGGTCAAACGGACCGTTTGGACCATGCAGAACTTAATCAACACTAATCTGGACTCTAATCCGCAGAACTTTTGACGAACCATCACCTCATCGTGAAAGTGTTACGATGAGAGTCCGGCTCAGGAGGGAAATCTGAGTCTTCTGAGGACGACGGCCCCGACAGGAAAACACTTTTGTGTTTTTGAAAGTAACCTCAGATGGGGCTTTAACCCAAGGAGCGTGAGACCTGCCCTCATAATTTGGCCTAAAGGTTTGAGTGGCCCTTGAGATGCTCCCCATGCAATTTGAATGAAAAGAAAATAATAATAATTATGTAACCTTTATTTACCCAGGCAAGCAAGTAAGAACAAATTCTTATTTTATTTATTGTGAAAAGTATGCATAATGTTGTGTTTTCGGTTGATGTCGGTATCGGAAATTAAGAGTTGGACAATATCGGTATATCGGATATCGGTAAAAAGGCCAATATCGAACATCCCGAATAATAATCGAGGCCAGCTTCTGTCTGTGTCCTGGAATAGGAAAACTATAGTGTGTGGCGATCATGTGCACAATGATTGGTTACATGCTCTAGTTTTCTATTTCTGGAGTCTGGATTAAATGTATTCAATGTGCACGGGCAGTAGCTCCATGATGCTGCATGGTCATGGATCTTTAGGCAAATGGTCGGCCATCTTTAGTCACACTGAAGACCGGCCATTTGAAGCATAGAGCGTCTTCTTCTCTAGTGTTCCTGTAACAACTCGACCACCATGTGACAGAGCGGCTCCGTCACTGACTGTGAGCAGCGCGCATACACACACACACGCACACACACACACACACACTCACACACTCACCATTACCTTCTGTTATTGTATTATAATATATATTTAAAAAAAATATTTAAAGTGCGGTGATGAGCCACACACAAAACTGTGGTGAGAAAATGTCATACCGCGACAGCCCTACATCAACCCCCCCCCCCCCCCCCATCATTAATTTCCTTTACCGTCAGTATAACCATAACCAAGGGTGCACACCTGGGAGTGCTACATTCATTCATATTATCATACATATTCTGTCGGAGTAGCCATCGATAAGCGGGTGTGAGCAACTGGGTGCTATAAAATGTCACTGTTTACAATACCGACATTTGCACTTTTATTCCTTATTCCTTATTTACTTATGATTTACCTACTGTCCCTTTATTTTATTTCATTTTACTTTATTTTTATTATTATTATTTTCTTTTTTTTGTTGTCTAATTGTTTATTTGTGTGTATGTGGGCAAGTGTATGTGTGTATGTGTGTGTGTGTGTGTGTGTGTGTGTGTGTATGCCTGTATGCGCGTGTGTGCGCGTGTACGTGTGTGTATGTCCCAGTGTGTGTGAGTGTGAGTGTGTGAGTGAGAGATGGGAGAATGGATTGAGTGGGGAGCACAAGGAAAATTGTTAAAAATTGTTCATGAGAGTGACACTGAACATTCTGTAGATCTGTCGATTGAATGTGAAACCTCATGAAAAATAAAAAGATTTAAAACATATTATCATACATACATTCATACATATTATCATACATACATACATACATGCATTCATCTTATCATTCATACATACATTTATATATGTATTAGGTTATTATGGCTCTGGGTTTTATTGGTGTTGCTGTTTGATTGGTTTAGGTTCATGAATTCATTTGTATATAGTGTGTAGGAAATTGTTAATGAATTGATGTGTAGCACGTGTAGGTTGTTAATAAATTATGTGTGGCACCTGTGTGAAGCCTGATGTGAGGCTACCAGGTGTACATGAGGGTTGCTTTGGCCCAAGGAAGTCTGTAATCACCTGCTCAGTTACAAAGTTCTAAAGACAATGGAGATGCTCACTGTGCGCCAGACAGGCCACAGCACGGCTAAACCCTGGCTAGTGGAGACCAGACAGGCCACAGCACGGCTAAACCCTGGCTAGTGGAGACCAGACAGGCCACAGCACGGCTAAACCCTGGCTAGTGGAGACCAGACAGGCCACAGCACGGCTAAACCCTGGCTAGTGGAGACCAGACAGGCCACAGCATGGCTAAACCCTGGCTAGTGGAGACCAGACAGGCCACAGCATGGCTAAACCCTGGCTAGTGGAGACCAGACAGGCCACAGCACAGCTAAACCCTGGCTAGTGGAGACCAGACAGGCCACAGCATGGCTAAACCCTGGCCAGTGGAGACCAGACAGGCCACAGCATGGCTAAACCCTGGCCAGTGGAGACCAGACAGCCCACAGCACGGCTAAACCCTGGCTAAACGAGGCATAAGTGGCAGTAATGCAACTCTGAGGCAAACATTTTTGTAAGAATGAGGGAGTGGCTAAACTGTCCCCTTCTGTCTGTTTCATCTACATCTATTTTAAAACACGCTTCAACATGGAGTGTCCTTTTTCCGGACTAATGATGAGTCCGTCTCTGTTAGATTTGTATGAGTTCTTTCCCGCAGGCAAAACGTTGAAATAGAACAAGGTTCAAACCCCATGTTGTCACGGCGACCTTACCTTTCCCTCTTTGATCTTGGTGCCTATGATTTGTCTCCTCTGTTGTATGATGTCTATCAGAAGATCACACTCTTCCATCAGCTTGCCTTCCTGGCGGTTCGCATTCACCTGAGGACACACGTGAAGACAGGATCATTAGGATGGATGGATGGATTTGATTTGTGATGTGAATCAACAGATCACACCCCTCATTAGCTTGCCCTCCTGGTCTCAGTAACACATGGAGATAGTAGAGGTAGTCGTTTTATTCAGTCATCACACGCAATACAATAATGCACAATCATTCCAGACTGTCAACGGTCTTTGATTTTGTCAGTGACTGAAAAGGTACAATGCCTGCCTGGTAGACGGACAGTGCCGGTTAGCCTAGGCATTGTCCAACTAACACCTCTCCCGTAGGCTAACCGGCACTGTCCACTTCCATTCATTGTGCTAAGCTAGGCTAACGTGCAGCCAGATAGCTTTCTACTGAATGCACAGAGAGGAAACTGGTATCTCTACCTTCTTGTCTCTCTCTGGAGAAGACATAAGCTAATGTTCCAAAATGTCAGTAGGAGTTAGATCATTTTGTGTACTGTACTGTGTAGGGACTGTCCTGCTCCACTAGGGGCAGGCTTTTCTCATTCACTAGGCTGGGGGCGGGGCTTGCTTTTCAATTTACAGGAGCGATCTTTTCTACCACAAGAACTGCCGAGTCCCGAGGCTGGTAAGTGCTAGTTAAAATGTACACAGTAGTACATCACTGTCCTGCTACATCACTGTGATCCACTGTCCTGCTACTGTTGCATCACTGTCCTGCACAGTACAGGACACAAAATGATTTAACTGCCTCTCCAAAATGTTGTAGTGTTCCTTTAACAGAAACACTCGTACGATGGCTGCCTCTTCCAGCGCCGCCCGGAGAACGACAGACGTTCAACTCGGTGCTGTCGAGTAACTCGGTGAATTGCGGAGCAATTCCAACGGGCGATAACTAGTTCATTAAATTTAATTTCACAATAAGACCGCAGGTATAGAAATAATGTGCCGTTCCTGCTCCTTTTGCATTTCCTAGTCGACGTTTTAGCGCCTTGGAAAGTTTTCTGCTGACTGTCGAGGCGATAACAGGGGGAGTTGTTAAGGACAAGACTGTCGTGAATGTTGCCAGGCCAATGAGGTGTGTTATACACTCCCTCATGTCTGCACATGCACACACACACACACACACACACACACACACACACACACACACACACACACACACACACACACACACACACACACACACACACACACACACACACACACACACACACACACACACACACACACACACACACACACACACACACACACACACACACACACACACACATACTGTACACACTCACTCAACAGGTGGTCTTTTATGATATTACAGGGGCTTATTGCTTCATTTCCTCACCAGTGCTAAACAACACTACAGCAGACCCTGCAAGGCTTCCACAGTGTTCATGACTCACCCCCCCCCCCCTACCCCCTCCCTCCCCCAAAATAAACTTTTAATATGATTCTTTCACCGTCGTGTGAGCCAACACACACTATTAGCCACCTGGTTAACCGTTTCAAGTCAATTAACAGTGGTTATGTGTTGATGATTCTGTGCTCGAAACATGTCGACTTGGTCCACCGGAAAGCATGTAAATAAATAGTTTGGCGCCAACCTCTCCCACCTCTGCTGTATAGAAAACATCTATAAAAAAAAAACGCTGACACGTTGTGT
>NC_140165.1:49934894-49939675 GCF_963971535.1 Notolepis coatsorum
TAATAATAATAATAATAATAATAATAATAATAATAATAATATACATTTTATTTGGAGGCACCTTTCAAAACACCCAAGGTCACCTTACAGGGCAAATTACCAGCACTTGTCCTCAAAGTCGTTTTATTGCACGGAGCTACAAACAAACAACTGGAATGCGTTTCTACAACATAACAGCCTTCATCACATAAATTCATCAGTGCTTGTTTCTTGCCAATGTAATATAATTACTGTGAGGACAGTTCCTCCCATTGTTCTACTCATCCAGGCCGCGCACCCGGTACCAGTTGTGTGTCGGCCTGCGACCCACATTATTCTATAGCTGCATCTGCGCCTTCAAAGTATACACGCACATCCAATTAAAACCGGCTTAATTATTCCTCAGCTCATCTGAACACTAGTTAAACATGCATGGCAAGTTTAGGCAACTCAGTGACACACACACACACACATGCGCGTGCACACACACACACACAGACACACACACAGACACACACACACACACACACACACACACACACGCACGCGCACACACACACACACACACACACACACACACACACACACACACACACACACACACACACAGACACAGACACAGACACACACACACACACACACACACACACACACAGAGACACACGCATACTACCCTTAAGTGCTGCATGTGACTTTCCACCTCTGTGCACGATGTCATGCTAATCAAAGGTACCGTTGTGCAATGGAAGGAATTACAAGCAGTCATTGAAAATGTCCTTAAAGACACACGCAGGCCCACATACACACACACACACACACACACACACACACACACACACACACACACACACACACACACACACACACACGCACCACGCTATCTACTGTACTGTATCCTGAAGTTATTTTAAGATGGTGAGTTGGAGTGTGTGTGAAGTACAGTATGTACATTCAGTAACCTCAATACACTGAGAAATAGGTCATGATTTTGTTACTCCTGTCCTATTGCATCATTTATGTCTCGTGTAAAAAAGAATTGACACGTTTACTGCTTGTAAAAGGGACCAGAGTGTCTGCCGGAAGTGTTGTTGTATACGTTGTTTTTTTGGGGCAGGGGGGGGGGGGGGCTGCCTGCATCATCAAGAGTGGACTGGGAGGAGTAAAGTGTGTTGTTACAATGCAGAATCGCATGACTGCTGGCTGATAGGGCAGGAAGCATGAATGCACAAACACACACACACACACACACACACACACACACGCACACGCACACGCACACGCACACACACACACACACACACATACACACAGATGCACACTGATGGGAAAACCACTGACAGTGTTTCAACTCCTTGCATTCATTCAGATTCCAGATATAGAGCCACACACACACACAGAACATGTTAAATCAATCTGTAAAGCTTTAGATTACAGCTCACAGTGTAATTACTCCGGAGTTACGGTGTAATCTTTTGTACTAACGGTGTACCAGTACAGTACTATGTACCAATACGTATATATGTAAGTAGGTACAGGGGAACAAGATGCGAAGTTATGGAATAAAGGTGTACCAATTCACGATATCTTACAAATAATTCATACTGTGGATATTATTTAACTACCAGGTACCTATTCTGTTATTACAGGGTACTGTATGTACGACCCACTGAGCGATAATCTGGATGTTTGGAAGGAATTTAGAGAGAATTTATACCGTAGTTATTTTTTAACTACTGGGTACCTATTCTATTATTACAGGGTACATACAGTATGACCATAAAACGGAGAAAAAATAACTACAGTAGTCTTCAGTTCCAAACGCATCTTTTAATGTAGACACATGAATGGCTGGGTTTTCTACCACTGGGATGTTGTTTGTACCAATGACCACCAGCGATTTGCAGTTGAAACAGCTGTCCTGTGGTAATTAGCATACTGTAAGTAAGTACAGTATGGTGGTTAAGGACTTCAAGTCAAGAGGGCTAGGGAAAAGGGGCAATAGGGGAAAGGGGGTGATGAGGGGGCAGGTAGAGGGATAATGAAACCTAAATCTAATCTAAACTAACTAGTGGGGAAAGCCTTGGTGAAAAGGTGGGTCTTGAGAGCTGTTTTGAAAGTGTCCAGGGTTGGGGCGTTGCGGATTTCGGGGGGGGGGGTTACAGAGGGTAGGGGACGCCACACTGAAGGCTTATGATATACTGTAAACTGCTGTAATGTTAACAGATTAGGCAAACCAGATTTTTTGTTACTACAATGTTTGTGACATCACCATTTCTTGTACATCATATCTAAAAATAAATGATATTCGTTACATGCTCAAGTTGACTGTTAAATGTGTGGACATATTTAATAATGAACGTACGCATTTCAGTACATGAGATCAAAGGTGATACACACTGTTGTATGCAGACAATACTATCATTCACTGCTGTGGTGCCACTCTTGCTAAGTATTTGCAGTCTGCTTTCTGTATCGTATAGTCAAGGTTGTTTGATCTGAAACTTATGTTGAATGCTACAAACACTAAACTGTTTTATACCAATACCATGCAGACATTAGCCTCTCCTTCCTGACATTTTAACATTGCAGGCAGTCCGATTCAATTAGTATCTATGTATTTTAATTGATTTCACATTGAAAACTTCATAAAGAAACCGAAGCTCAAGCTTTGCTTTCCTTTGTTGCCAGAAATAAATTGGTTGAGGCTAAAGTGCTCTGAGGTTGGTTATTGGCTGGATACTGTGCACCACAGTGCTCTGAGGTTGGTTATTGGCTGGATACTGTGCACTACAGTGCTCTGAGGTTGGTTATTGGCTGGATACTGTGCACTACAGTGCTCTGAGGTTGGTTATTGGCTGGATACTGTGCACTACAGTGCTCTGAGGTTGGTTATTGGCTGGATACTGTGCACCACAGTGATCTGAGGTTTGTCACAGGCTACAAAGCTCTCACTCACCAGTGGCCTTCTTTGACCTTGCACAGACTCACTTATTGGTAGATATTTATTTACGTCCATCTGCTTCTCTCTTGCCATTGTGGGTATATCTCACACAAAACTAGTGAGTGTGGTTTGCGCTCAAATGACACCCTCTTACTGTCGGCCCCTAAGGTTCATACTGAACCTGGCAAACAGGCCTTTATGTTCTCTGCCCCTGCAGCCTGGAAGCACTTGCAGACAGATTGTCAGCCAGTTGAGTTGATCCTGGTTAGGACATTAAACATGTATTGAAGTGTTTGGAGGCTGATTAAACATGTTTGAAGGGTTTGATTCAAATGGAATTTGTAATTGCTTCCTTTAGCTATAGATTTCAGTTTTCGAACGACCATGAAAAGTCTTTGTATTTCAATTTGCGGAGTAAAATTATGGAACGGTCTGATTGTGGAGTTAATGCAATGTCAAAACATGAAGCAGTTTAAATAAAAATATAGTCAAATGGTTTTCCAGAGGTACAGCGATGAAGAAGGCATTTGATAACTGGCTGTATATATGTGCATATGTAGGTATGTAGTTGTATATATATCTATATAAAATGGCTAGAAGAACTATACAGGGTAACCTACACTTTTTTCATTATAAGTCTGACAATAAAGAAAGCAGGTATTAGTAAAGTATGAATAAGTAAAGTATGATCTAATGATGAGTAAAAAGGGGTGGGATTAAATAAGTGTATACGTATTCCCTTTCACTGATATGTCTGCACCCACAAAGATAAACCGTTATTAATCTATGGCATCAGAGAGGACAGACACAACATAACTTTTTTCTTTTTTAATAAGTGTTAAGTAGCTCTACAGCCATCACTGAGATTAGTGTTTGTCAGTAACATGGGTCTCCAGTCCCTCCGCTCTGCAGTAAACAGAAAACAAATGTTACGGTATCCCGTTCCCACTTCATCCAATCAGGTGAGAGGACTCCACAAAGTGGGGCTGGCAGGCAGGAAAAACATGGCAGCTTGCTTGTAAACATTCTCTTTTTCCACCTAAACCGTTCACTAAAATATGCTTCTGACAACATTTCAGACGAGAAATAGATATACGATGGCTGGATCTTAATTCATTTTGATCTGCAACACCAGTTTGACCGAAAGCTAGCCAAAATGCTGACATCACTTACAGCACCTTTTAAAACATTGACACTGATATATGTTATGTATGTCAGCACACTTCCCTTGAGAATGGACCAATGACCATACAGTATGTAATAATATTGGAACGAGTCCCTTCTCATAGTCCTGCAACACTGCACAGCATGGGTTCTCAACCTTTTCCATGTTAAAGACCTCCATTTAATACGGTTTGGAGAGGATTTTACAGTAGTTGTTTTAGTTGATTTAGTCAGAATTCCTTAACTGTCTATACTGTAGGTGGGGAGATGACAGTGGAGAGAGAGTCACACAGTCTCCCATCGGGCTAACATCTGCTTGTCTATTAGATAATGCAATTATTCAATGTTTAATCCTTTCACTACCAAAGGGTTAACCCTTTCCCAACCACATTACAGAAGGTTAACTTTCACTGCCACTAGTGAAAGGGTTAACCTTCTGTAGTGTGGTAGTGAAAGGGTTAAATTCTTCTTTATTTGTCTGGCGACCATCTGGCACTGCCTGTAAGGACCCTGGATGTCCTGGACCCCACGTTGAGAACCACTGACCTACAGCATATAGGCAGACAGCATGGTGGCCCTAGCAGGTGACCAGAGACACACTCACCTCCACATGCTGACAAGTCTGGATTAACTTCCCATCAGGGACTCCAGCTCATTGTTCCTCTTGATCAAATTACCCAGGTTGGTGTCCAGGGCT
>NC_140165.1:49939875-49986576 GCF_963971535.1 Notolepis coatsorum
CCCTCACTTCCAGTGCCATCACATTATTGCCAAGCCATGCGTGTTAAGCCACACTGCGGCTGTGTTTGCACCGTCCGCGTTCGCGACCAACTCACTGCACTGATTTTAGGCTCAGGGGGAAAAAGGACTAACCGGAGATGCGGCTCGTTTACAATAGTTGTGTGTACGCACTAAGAGTCAGTTTACCATCTTACGATACGATGGGAAGCACTTCGTTGAACCGCCAAGGGGGGGCCACTTTTAGGCAGCCCGGCAAAACGTTAACCCGATGAGACGCAAAAGACACAAAAAGGGTACAGAACACACGAGGCAGTCAAGTCAGATCACCGTTGAAAAGTGGGAGTAGTGTCGCGACGGAGAGGGAACAAACTTTAGAAAAGCGGTTGAAAGTAAACATTTTTGAAGCCTGTGAAAACAAGGCCACGTTGTGATTCTCTGGTGGGATTAAAAAAGGAAGCCGCCTAAAGGCAGCACTCTGTAAACAACAGAGAGAAGAGAAAGAGACAGGGTGGTGAGAGGATGGGATGGGGGCCGGGGGTTTAGAGAGAGAGAGAGAGAGAGAGAGCGCAGGGGGTTAGCTAATGGAGGAGTAAAAAGGAGAGAGTAGGGGCTTTATCAGATGGGAGAGAGAAAGGAAGAGAGAGAGGGGAGAGAGAGGGTATGTTTTGCGCATGTACTGCATGTCAGAGTGGTGGTGAAGCTTAATGGATGGCCTTAATACGATGATGACACACAAAACAACTAAATAGAGGTCCAGAGAGAGAGAGAGAGAGAGAGAAAGAGAGAGAGAGAGAGAGAGAGAGAGAGAGAGAGAGAGAGAGAGAGAGAGAGAGAGAGAGAGAGAGAGAGAGAGAGAGAGAGAGACACTCATTATCATCATCAAAGGGACCTATAAATACCGCACTCTTGGGAAACAGTGGGTCGAAGTCTCAGAGTGGGTCACGGATGTGTTGTAACAAGCAATGCCATCTGTGTCATTATCATCAATTTCAGCGCTACTGTAAAAGCACACTTCTCTCTCTCTCTCTCTCTCTCTCTCTCTCTCTCTCTCTCTCTCTCTCTCTCTCTCTCTCTCTCTCTCTCTCTCTATCTATCTCTCTCAAAATATACTTTTCTTTCTTTCTCTCTCTATAACTACGGCATACATTCTCTCAAAACTTTTCTTTCTCAAACTATGAGTCCAGGACCCAAAAGTGGGTCATTTGACTCTTGCAGCTGGTCCCCGCATGATGGGAGTAATTGGTTCCCATGAGCCGAGGTCCCAGAGCGACACGTTCTCACACAGGCTCTCGAGGTGAACGAGTCGAGGGGTGTCCCGACTGATACACACACACACACACATACACACACACACACACACACACACACACACACACACACACACACACACACACACACACACACCACACACACACACACACACACACACACACACACACACACACACACACACACACACACATACATACAGTACACACACACACACACACACACACACACACACACACACACACACACACACACACACACACACACACAACACACACACACACACACACACACCACAAACGCATGTTAGGCAGGGACTACAGATTTAGAGCCATTTACCATTTACGGATGCAAACTAGCTCATTAGCAAATTCTGGCACATTTACATTGATGTGGAAACTGAAGATGTTGATTAATGTACACTGTCCCTGGGTAAAAAAATAAATAAATAAACTTAAACAAACTTGTGTCCTCTGCACGTCCATAATACCATGTAATGCGGACAGACGGGCCACTGACACATTACATCCAGAATCAATATCAGAGGAATTCCAAACACAAGGCATCCTGTCGTTCTGGATTCCCCTCCAGCACTCAGCGTGGGTGGGAGGGACCTCGGTTGGTTTCTGTGATGTTGCCACGGGGATAGGATTCGAAGGGGGTTTGCGCACCTGTCAGTCCCTATACTCCACATCAGTATCAAGGTCATGGGATTTAGGCTTCAAGCCTGTCTTCGTGTATGTGTCTGTCTGTTTTTCTATTTGTCTGACTGATTGACTGACTACCTACCTGCTTTTCTGTCTGCCTGTCGTGCGTGTCTGTCTGATCAACTGTCTGCCTATACCTTTCGCTCTGTCAGTCAGTCAGTCGGCTGGCCAGCCTGTCTGTCTGTCTGTCTGTCTGTCTGTCTGTCTGTCTGTCTGTCTGTCTGTCTGTCTGTCTGTCTGTCTGTCTGTCTGTCTGTCTGTCTGTATGTCTGTCTGTCTGTCTGTCTGTCTGTCTGTCTGTCTGTCTGTCTGTCTGTCTGTCTGTCTGTCTGTCTGTCTGTCTGTCTGTCCGTCCGTCCGTCCGTCCGTCTGTCTGTCCATCTTCTCCTGTCTGTGACACAGACCGAGTGACTATAAATACGGTCCCTGCAGACAGGGTGGCAGCTCCTCCTCCGAGCTGGACGTCCCACCGGACATGTTGGTGCATTAAACTGGGGAAACACCCACGCCCACAAATGATACAGTGCGACTCTAAAGTGGCGGGTCAGTGAGCCAGACTTCCACTCGATACTCTACTGCGGGGAGGAGAGAGGAGGTATCGCAATCCCTTCGAATGTAAACAGACTGTTCTAGGTAATTACAGAGACATCCTGAGTGTGAAAGACATGGAAGCAGCTCTGGATGAGATGTTTCCACAGCATCTGCTTTTAATCAGCCGGGACGCTGTGGCTAAAGTCAGATCTCAGGACTTTAATACCGACCGACCAACCTTAATTCATTTTATACGGCATCGGCCCGAATATATGACACTGTTTTTCCTCCCTCCCCCGCAAATTACGCCTAAGATTTACACCTCGTCTTGTAAATCTGTAGTAAAATGGTACTTCATTATACAGAATATCATTGGGAAATATGGTATAAATACCCACAGCTTTTTATATTATTCGACAAATTCTCTCCCGTCTATCTGCAGATACTATACCTATATCTGTACTACATATCCCTTACCTACTCTTACTAATTATGCTGCTGGCCAGTATGACTATTACCATAGTGTCTTTATATACCTGTATCCATAGGCGCCTGGCCTTAAGAGCACGCGGAGCAGCTGCTCTCCCACTATTGAACTTGGGGGAGCAAGGGTATGATCTTGCTCCACCACTTTTTGATCATATGAAAAATATGATATACCCCCCCCCCAATATATAAATCTAACCATAACTACGTAATTTCAATCAAATTAATAATACGCAATGACACTTAATAACACGTTTTTAAGTTTCCAAAGATTGCGAACCCCCCCCCCCCCCCCCTGCCCGATTATGGTTTGATCCAGTTCCTCCCATCTCCAGCGCGTAGACCTTGGCTCACAGCGCTGCAGTCTGGCTGCAGGTAGGCTACTAGGCTGAGTCAGTGTAAATATCAAAGCCCACAGAGTGTGTCATAATATTGGTGGCAGGCAGGCAGGCTTTTCCAGTAAGTTGTTCAAATAAAAGGATTATGTTAGACATAAGTTACTATTGAGTGGTAGTAGAACTTCTACGGTTCTACCACGCAATACAATAAAAGTGTTTCACGGTCCCGAATTGCGATCTGGTCATACGGTTTCCTCGAATAAATAATAATAACGTTTCCCTCTCTGGTTGGCGTTAGCTTTAGTGCTAGCCGCTAGCTAACGTTATCTAGATATGTGGTGTGAGCTGGATGACGTTGACTTCATTTCCAAACGTTAACGCTATCTATATGGCAGACGAGCAGGGCCGGATTAACGACGACCGCGGCCCGTGGGCCTATAGTGACGAGGGGCCTCCATTTTTTTTTCTTTTTTTTTTTTTTTTTTTTTTTGAGATCGATGTCATGATTGTGCACTGCAGATTCAGGGAGGAGGCAGAGAAGGAGAGAAAGAGACACAAGATTTACAGGTAATGGAAATATATCTTTTTTCTCTTTCTTATTAAAAACTTGGCCTATTTGAAAGGAGATTGATTTAATAAAAATGAATGAGCGAAAAATCAATATACAGTGTATATACAGTATAATATATTATTATTATTATAGTAATTGGCTATCATACTGCAATATAAACTGAGTTTTATAGTGAAAAGAGCAGCTTTATTGGTCAAGATTGAAGCCTCTATATTGCAGGAAATTGCACGTACAGGTTCATTAAATTAAAAAAAAAAAAGTCTGCCATGGAGGGGGTCGTGCTGGACCCCCTCCAAACCACCCCTTGCCTGTCCAAAAAATAAAAAATAAAAATAAAAATTATTAAAAAAAAAAATGAATAAAAAAAATATTCTTGCACCCCCACTTTCAACTATAACTAGGCGGCCATGCATCACTGTACATATTAATACTACAACTCTGTAGATACATCTGATTAGCACTATTTCTCAGTAGTACTAATTTATATATTGTATACCCAACTTAATCATACTACATTTGCACTCTGGTTGGATGACAAACTTCTTTTCGTACTGTACTTGCTGTATAATGGCAATACATTTGAATCTAATCTAATGAAATGATCTCCCATGTATTCACTGTATTCTCTTGATGAGTCCAGTGTGTTGCCAGACCACAGTTCATTGGCCACAGTTAATGGAACACGTCAACATTATGGGAAATGCACTTACCATCTTCTCAAGAGTCAGACAATAAGATAGATACTAATGTCCTCTCTGTGTGTTCAGAAGAAAGCTATCCAGCTGCAAGCTAGCCTACTCCGAAAGAGGTATTTTTGGCCAACAGCTAGGCTAGGCTGGTCCGTATCCGCTTCCATTAATTTGTACTAAACTAGGCTAGCTTGCAGCCAGATAGCTTTCTACTGAACGCACTGAGAGGAAATTGGTATCTATCTTCTCATCTGACTCTGGAGAAGACGGTAAGCGCATTTCCCATAATGTTGCCGTTTTACTTTAAACACTCACCATTTCATTACATGAACCTGTTGTTTGCCGACCAGTGCTTCTTCGATGGAGCGCTGTGTCTTGGATATAATGTATCATATATTCTGCTCCGTATCAAGAGGGACTTGTTTTGTTCAGGTCATTGAAATTCATTCTCTCTTATTACATGTCGTTTCTGAGTAACAGTGAGGAGAACGACAACAAGTCATCGGACCTTTTGTCAAGTCTGAACCAAACGCATAATGATCGTACGCTTTCCTCAATCGTTCTATGCAAATGAGACTATATGCATTTGTCATCGTTGTGTGTGTGTGTGTGTGTGTGTGTGTGTGTGTGTGTGTGTGTGTGTGTGTGTGTGTGTGTGTGTGTGTGTGTGTGTGTGTGTGTGTGTGTGTGTGTGAGCGTAAGGTCTGTGAGTGACACATGCTCACAGCTGAACACAATTGCCCTTATGTAGAAATGTCAGAATGACACACAAGGCACGCACGCACACACACACACCTACACACACACACACCCACACACACGCGCGCACACACACACACACACACACACACACACACACACACACACACACACACACACACACACACACACACACACACACACACACACACACACACACACACACACACACACACACAGACGCACACACACAAACACAATGTTCACTCATAAAACATCAAAGTATTGTTCATTGTTCTTGTCCAAGTCACCTGTGTGTGTGTGTGTGTGTGTGTGTGTGTGTGTGTGTGTGTGTGTGTGTGTGTGTGTGTGTGTGTGTGTGTGTGTGTGTGTGTGTGTGTGTGTGTGTGTGTGTGTGTGTGTGTGTGTGTCAAGTCAATAGTTTTATTTGTCACGGCATACAAGCATACAGTGAAATGCGGGGGGTCTTGCCCGCAACGATTGTGCAATAATACAATAATGCAATAATACAATAATAAGAATCCAATAGGATGAGAATGAGACATTTGTGCAATAATACAAGTAATAATAATAAGACATAACAGGTATATGTACATGAAGTTTACAAAAGCATGGTACTTTAAAACAACGTGACTTTAACAGCTCCTCACTTTAAAACAATAATACAATAATACAATAATAAGAATCCAATAGGATGAGAATAAGACATTTGTGCAATAATACAAGTAATAAGAATAAGACATAACAGGTATATTATGTACATGAAGTTTACAAAAGCATGGTACTTTAAAACAACGTGACTTTAACAGCTCCTCACTTTAAAACAGGCCAATGTTGGGGTTAGGGTTAGAATTAGGGTTATTAGGTGATATATTCGATTGAAAACAACAAGTGATTGTAATCAAATAGCAGGTGTGTGCGGCGAGCGTTAAAGGCATTTTCAATGTACTTCTCTCAAAAATGCACTTCCTTTTGTGCTTTCATGCACCCATGTAGTTTCTCAAGTTTCTTTAATAGTTGTCATACAGAAGTACAGAATACTTTCATACAAAATGCTTCTTACTGTTACGCTCCAGTGTGAAATAAAAGTGCGATGTTTATAGCAGCGGAAAATGTTTATTTTGTACATTATCTAACGTTAACACGAACCTAAACTAACTTTAGGTTAGTTGTAACGTTAGTTTAGGTTCGTGTTAACGTTAGATATGTGAGGTTTCTGTCCTTGCTCTCTCACTCGTTCTGTTCCTTTAACCACCTCGCTCTGCTTTCATTTGTTTTTTCTGTTAATTATTTCAATTCCCTCATTCACACGCTTCTCCCCAGTGACGTCATCAGAGACGTCGCTGATTGGTTCTCTCAGGTCCGCACGCTTTTCAATCACATTCCCCAGCTGTCACTGCTTGTCAATCAATCAATCCCTTATTATTTATACCCCGTTTCTCCACTCTAAGTTTGTTGGATCGTCTTGATTTTTCTCTGGTTGCATTCTTCGTTTTTCTGCTGCTGCTGCTTTGCTCTCTGTGCTATCTCCAGGATTTTTCCAAGAAGCCTTCCTCTTGGACTCCTGTTCCCGTGGCGCACGCTCGCTCCGCTGTTGTTCCAGCACCATTACGCATTACGTCTGGGTGAGTTTTTATTGACTGTCTTGACCTATTCCGTTTTTCGTGTGTTACTATTACACTGAAGATTACCACCTTTTGTCAGACAGTCACTCACCCAGCGTTCCCTTTTGTTTGTTCCCTCTGGGATAATATTTTTGGGACTTTTCATCTCCCTCTGTGTGTTGCTCACACCGAAGATTTTATTTCACATTTGGATTGTTTTGGACTTCACTACTGTGTGTATATTACACGAAGATATTCACTTGGGACTGTGTTTGGATTTTTGCTCACTGTGTGTATTACACGAAGAGATTCACTTGGGATTTGTTTTGGAATTGTGCTCACTGTGTTTAATTACACGAGGATTAGTTCACCCTGTTCTCCTGCTCGTTCAACCTGCACTGTTGTTGACTCGTTCCCTCTCTCCCTCTCTCGGTCTCGCAACACATCGGAGATTCTGCCGAGAGAATTCTGCAGAGCGGTTCTGACGTCAACATCTGCTATTCCCAAACTACCACCACGGGAGAAGCTGCAGAGCAGCAGAACTTTTGCCCCCTGGCCTATGTACCTGTCTTGTTGACTTGCCTATCCTGTACTCTTTATATTTAGTATTCAAATAAACAAGCCCTTGTATTTGGCAACTCTGAATTCCTACTCTCTTGTGTCGTGCGTTTGGGGTCGGTGTCAAACCATAACATTACGATCCAACCAAAATGACGACCCCAGCCGACACAGAGAGGGTCAGAACCGCACTTGCAAATCAAGTCGAGTTGACCAGGGATCACAGTCTCCAATTAGAGCGGGCTGCGGCTGCGGTGCAGAATCTCAGGGACCAGGTCCTGCCTATGCAGGGTTCAATGGCCGCTATGGCGGGACAACAGTCCGACATTCTCGCTCAGCTTCACTCGCTGGGTGACACCGTTAATACCTTTCATCTCTCACACCCTTCAGGAGCATTCCCCGCAGCCCCAGCAGATCTCGCATCTCGGGAACCCCGTCTCTCCGTCCCACGGCTGTTCGACGGTAATCCCGAGGAGTGTGCCACATTCATCATGCAATGTGAGTTGGTTTTCCGTCATCAACCAAGCCGTTTTTCTGCTCGTGGGTCCCAAGTGGCTTATATAACGAACTTACTTTCAGGCCATGCTGCCCAGTGGGTCACTTCCTCCTGGGCAATGGAAGCAGATTTTTTGTTTTCCTATCCAGACTTCGTGGCGGAGCTCCGCAGAGTGTTCCACCATCCAGCCCGAGGTCTGGACCCTGGAGCCCGGTTGGGGACCTTCCGACAGGGGAGCGGCAGGGTGACGGACTATGTCATGGAGTTTCGTCTGGCGGCGGTGGAGAGTGGATGGAACGAACCTGCTCTTCGCCTAACCTTCTTGAGGGGGCTCAGTGACGCAGTCCGGGACCAGCTCGCTACCCGGGAGTTGCCCGACTCCCTCGAGGATCTGTTTAGCCTCGTCATCCGTATTGACGGACGCCTCCTGGAGAGAAGGCGCGAGAGGACCCGACTGTTACCTCCTGAAGCACCCCGGACTCCTGGACGCCCCGTCCCCAACACTACTGGTGGTAACAGGCTTCCCCGTTCGGTTCGCGAGGAGGAACCCATGCAGCTGGGACGCTCTCATCTGAGCCAGGCGGAGCGTGAGGCAAGGCTCAGGTCCGGTCTCTGCCTCTACTGCGGAGGTGCGGGACACCGTATCGCCGACTGCCCCATCCGGCCAAAAGATCAGGCTCACCGAGACCCCGGGAGCTCCTGGTGAGCCGTTTTTCCCATTCCCAGCGCCGCGCACCACCTGACCATCTGATGAGCGTCACCCTGGCCTGGGGGGACCAACGTGCCACGGTGGAGGCCCTCATCGACTCTGGGGCAGACGAGAATTTCCTCGACTTCGAGTTTGCCACTCGAGCCAACATACCTCTTGAGGACCTTGTGAGGCCCTTGGAGATCTTTTCGTTGGACCAACACCGCCTGGCCGACATCTCTCAACGCACCGGCCCAGTCGTGCTGACCATCGCTGGGAACCACGTCGAGAGAATCCAGTTCCTCATTACCCAATCCCCCCTTGTCCCGGTGGTCCTGGGTAGGCCCTGGCTCGCGCTGCACGAGCCCCACATCGCCTGGTCCTCCGGTACCATCAGGGGCTGGAGCTCCTCCTGTCACGCCCGCTGTCTGCAGGCGGCGTCCTGTCCCCCGCCCCGGAGGCCCGCTGGTGAGTTGCCCCCGGACCCCTCGTCCATACCTCCCGAGTACCACGACCTCATGGAGGTATTCAGTAAGACCAGGGCTCAGGCCCTTCCACCTCACCGCCCCTATGACTGCGCCATCGACCTCCGCCAAGGGGCTCCCCTTCCCGGCAGCCGCCTCTACAGTCTGACTGTCCCGGAGAAGAAGGCGATGGATCTCTACATCTCTGAGTCATTGGAAGCAGGACTCATTCGGCCTTCCTCCTCCCCGGTGGCGGCCGGGTTCTTCTTTGTTGGTAAGAAGGATGGGGACCTGCGACCCTGCATCGACTATCGTCAGCTCAACGAGATCACCATCAAGAACAAATACCCCCTACCTCTCATGAGCTCCACCTTCGAGCCACTGACCCAGGCCTCGTTCTTCACCAAGCTGGACCTCCGAAGTGCCTACCATCTTGTCCGTATCCGTGAGGGCGATGAATGGAAGACCGCCTTCAAGACCCCCAGGGGCCACTACGAGTACCTTGTAATGCCGTTCGGCCTCACCAACGCCCCGGCGGTATTCCAGGCACTCATGAACGACGTCCTTCGTGACATGCTGGAGGTGTTCGTGGTGTTGTACCTGGACGACATTCTCATCTTTTCCAGGACCCTCGAGGAACACATCCTGCATGTCCGCCGTGTGCTGGAGCGCCTCCTCCACAATCGGCTCTTCGTCAAGGCGGAGAAGTGCCGTTTTCACTCCAACTCCGTCGACTACCTGGGCTTCATCGTCGAGAAGGGCTTGACCCGAGCGGATCCTCGCAAGATCCAGGCTGTGGAGGATTGGCCAGAACCCACCACTCGGAAGGAGTTACAGAGTTTCCTCGGGTTCGCCAACTTCTACCGAAGGTTCATCCGGAACTACAGTCAAGTGGCGGAGCCACTTACCAAGCTAACCTCCCCCGCTCTGCCGTTCGACTGGTCCCCAGCGGCATGCGCTGCGTTCCGCTCCCTCAAGAGAAGGTTCACTTCTGCCCCTATCCTGCTCCACCCTGACCCCAAGAGACAGTTCATCGTGGAGGTGGACGCCTCGGATTCTGGCCTGGGCGCTGTCCTATCCCAGCGATCTCTTTCAGACCAGAAGGTGCATCCTTGCGCCTTCTACTCGCGTCGCTTCCTCCCCGCCGAGAGGAACTACGACACCGGCAATCGGGAGCTGCTGGCGGTCGTGGCTGCGCTGGAAGAGTGGCGTCATTGGCTAGAGGGTGCCGAGGAGCCTTTTACCATCTGGACGGACCACAAGAACCTGACGTTCATCCGCGCTTCCAGGCGCCTCAACGGTCGGCAGGCGAGATGGGCCAGTTTCCTCAGCCGGTTCGACTTCTCGCTGACCTTCCGCCCCGGTTCCCGCAACACGAAGGCCGACTCCCTGTCCCGGATGCACTCCAAGGGGGCTCCACCCTCTGAGGACCCTTCTCCCATCCTCCCGGAGGCCCGAGTGGTTGGAGCCATCACCTTGGGCATCGAGGGTGTGGTGAGGCGTGCCCTACGCTTCCAACGTGCTCCAAGCAACGTCCCTAGGAGCCGTCTCTTCGTCCCCGACTCTGTCCGGTCCCAGGTACTGCTGTGGGGCCATACCAGCCGGTTCGCCTGCCACCCTGGCGTCCATCGCACGTTCTCCTTCCTGGCTCGTCGTTTCTGGTGGCCCACCATGCGGAACGACGTCAAGGAGTTCGTATTGGCCTGCGCGGTCTGTGCCCGCAGCAAGGCCTCTCACCAGGCACCCTCCGGGCTCTTGCAGCCACTTCCCATTCCGAGCCGTCCGTGGTCACATGTGGCGCTCGACTTCGTCACTGGTCTGCCCTCCTCCCAGGGGAACACCTGCCTTCTGACCGTGGTGGATCGATTCAGCAAGGGGGTCCACCTCGTGGCCCTCTCCAAGCTTCCCTCGGCGGCCGAGACGGCGGACCTCCTGACGCACCACGTGTTCTGCCTTCATGGCTTTCCCCAGGACATCGTCTCTGACCGGGGGCCCCAGTTCACCTCCCAGGTATGGCGGGCCTTTTGCAAGGGATTGGGGGCAACGGTCAGTCTCTCCTCTGGTTATCATCCCCAGACTAACGGGCAGACGGAGAGGATGAACCAGAGCGTAGAGTCTGCTCTTCGGTGTGTGGCAGCCGAGAGACCAGCATCCTGGAGCCGTTTCCTTCCCTGGGTTGAATACTCCATCAATTCAATGGTCAGTTCCGCCACCGGCCTCTCCCCTTTTGAGGTCTCCCTGGGCTACCAGCCCCCTCTTTTCCCCGCACAGGAGACGGAAGTGGCAGTTCCCTCCGTGCAGGTCCACCTCGACCGCTGCCGACGAGTTTGGGAGATCACCAGGACCGCGCTGCTCCGTGGTGCCGACCGGCGCCGGGTTCCTGCGCCGACTTACCGCCCTGGGCAGAGGGTGTGGCTCTCCGCGAAGGACCTCCCGCTACGGTCCTCGGCCAAGAAGCTCAACCCCCGTTTCGTCGGGCCTTTCGAGGTCCTGAAGGTACTCAGTCCGGCGGCCCTGCGCCTGAAGCTTCCTGCATCCATGCACATCCACCCCGTGTTCCATGTCTCCCGGGTTAAGCCCGTCTCCCTCAGTCCCCTTATGCCTCCAGCTCCTGATCCGCCGCCTCCCGTGTTGGTGGATGGTCACCCCCAGTGGCAGGTCCGCCGGTTGATGGGCGTTCGTCGGCGGGGCCGGGGGTTCCAATACCTGGTGGACTGGGAGGGTTACGGCCCTGAGGAGCGTAGCTGGGTCTCCCGGCAGCTCATCGTGGATCCCGGCTTGATCACCGACTTCCATCGGGCCCATCCTGACGAGCCGTGTCGGCCTGGTCGCCGGGTGGCTCCCGTGGAGGGGGGGGTACTGTGAGGTTTCTGTCCTTGCTCTCTCACTCGTTCTGTTCCTTTAACCACCTCGCTCTGCTTTCATTTGTTTTTTCTGTTAATTATTTCAATTCCCTCATTCACACGCTTCTCCCCAGTGACGTCATCAGAGACGTCGCTGATTGGTTCTCTCAGGTCTGCACGCTTTTCAATCACATTCCCCAGCTGTCACTGCTTGTCAATCAATCAATCCCTTATTATTTATACCCCGTTTCTCCACTCTAAGTTTGTTGGATCGTCTTGATTTTTCTCTGGTTGCATTCTTCGTTTTGCTGCTGCTGCTGCTTTGCTCTCTGTGCTATCTCCAGGATTTTTCCAAGAAGCCTTCCTCTTGGACACCTGTTCCCGTGGCGCGCGCTCGCTCCGCTGTTGTTCCAGCACCATTACGCATTACGTCTGGGTGAGTTTTTATTGACTGTCTTGACCTATTCCGTTTTTCGTGTGTTACTATTACACTGAAGATTACCACCTTTTGTCAGACAGTCACTCACCCAGCGTTCCCTTTTGTTTGTTCCCTCTGGGATAATATTTTTGGGACTTTTCATCTCCCTCTGTGTGTTGCTCACACCGAAGATTTTATTTCACATTTGGATTGTTTTGGACTTCACTACTGTGTGTATATTACACGAAGATATTCACTTGGGACTGTGTTTGGATTTTTGCTCACTGTGTGTATTACACAAAGAGATTCACTTGGGATTTGTTTTGGAATTGTGCTCACTGTGTTTAATTACACGAGGATTAGTTCACCCTGTTCTCCTGCTCGTTCAACCTGCACTGTTGTTGACTCGTTCCCTCTCTCCCTCTCTCGGTCTCGCAACACATCAGAGATTCTGCCGAGAGAATTCTGCAGAGCGGTTCTGACGTCAACATCTGCTATTCCCAAACTACCACCACGGGAGAAGCTGCAGAGCAGCAGAACTTTTGCCCCCTGGCCTATGTACCTGTCTTGTTGACTTGCCTATCCTGTACTCTTTATATTTAGTATTCAAATAAACAAGCCCTTGTATTTGGCAACTCTGAATTCCTACTCTCTTGTGTCGTGCGTTTGGGGTCGGTGTCAAACCATAACAAGATAATGTACAAAATAAACGTTTTCCGCTGCTATAAACGTTGCACTTTTATTTTGAAAACCCCAGAAAGGAAGTCATTATATTTGCTTTACCATCCTCCTGTTCTGCGTTAGCTCCGGTTAGCTCCGAGCGTCCAGTAGTTAGTAGTATATTATCAATACCAGCCATTGGATTACTGTTTTCTAAATTGGGGAGGGTTTTAATCGTCAAGGTAAGAAGATTTTAAGTCATGGTATCCATAAACTTCAATCGGTTCGGATCCTTTGAAGGAATGAGAATATCAACAAACCTGTAGGGAACGTCACGCTACTGTCCTGCCTCACTTCCAGTGATGAAGCTAAGCTATGCTAACGGAGCGACTGTTCCCTAAGCTAAATGCACGCACAGAGACAAAAAAGGTATGTATCTTCTTGTCTAACTCCAGGGAAGATGTTAAATAAGCTAATTTCCCAAAATGTTGGAGTTTTCCTTTAACAATTGTGTGTATTGAGCCGTACTGTATTGTACCCATTCTGCAATCTGTTAAATAAAGTTTTCATTCATTCATTCTTGGATCCAGTGCTTTGACCAATCGACAGTTTGAAAAGGAACCATGTCCTTACACAAGTAAACAGTGACAGCGTTTGTTATGTCGGTCCACCGCTGGCTTTTTTTGTCGTAAGGACTTGGAAAATGCCAGAGTAAGTGAGTCTGAGGCCATGGTTAGACTGGTGTTTTTGTGGCGTTTTTTTATACGTTTTTGAATACGTTTCATGTCCCTATTACACAGAAATGCGTTTTTTGGCGTTTTTTTGTGGATACGGCTGAAACGCTAAATTGTGTTTGCGTTTTGGAGAACCGCTAAAAAACGCGCCGACAACAGCGTGTAGTCTGCATGAGCCGTTGTTGCGAAAACGCCCATGCGCAGTAGATACCATCTGCGTGCCCTTCCGGTGACAACAGAGTGTGTGTGTGTGTGTTTGGGACAGAGGCAGAGCTGTCCCAAATAGCTGCAGCTACCATGTGTTGTCAAGTTATTGTTATAAGGATCCCAGTCCAAGCTACAACAGTCTGCATTCCCTTAACAATTGTTTGTATTGAGCCGTATTGTATTGTACCCATATGCAATATGTTAAATAAAGTTTACATCCATTCATTCTGCTAGCATTACCGATTGCATGAGCAGCTGGCTAACGTGAGCTATCAGATCCTGTTAGCTCAAAGCTCCTCTTTCAACTTAACAAGCATTAAACAAAATGGCCCAGTCATCTATTCACCTTTGTTTAATACACACAGCGTTGTCTCTAATGTTATCTAACTACTGATAGCTCTCGATATCATCAGTTTGGTGCTGGCTAAATAGCGTGAGCTAACGTTAGCTTCTAGCCACAATGCTATACTTTTATAATGGCATACTCCATTGACGTTAGCATGCAGCTAACAATGCTACCGATCTTTTTTTAGACTAAACTATCCGCTCTTGGTTGTCACTTGTGTTGATGTTAGTTTTGTTTCATCAACAAATGACAGGCAGAACACACAGTGAATGTATCCGTTTTGTTTATTGCACTTTTATTAGGCTTTGCTGAAAAATAATTGCTGCATTGAGTAAATAGGCAAGATGGTGGCGCCCATAGGCGTCTGCCTTGTTGACATTTTCTTTTGCTGGAGCTACCAGGAAGTGTATTGGCACATTCAAGTTCTGATTGGTTGAAATTGCCTTCATGTTCGCCACCTACTGCCACCTACTGCTTTGGCAGTGTACTACATCAGTGTGCTCAGGTGACAAAAACAAAAAAAAAACGAAAGTGTGACTCGAGGCGCAGGACGTCGCGGCGAAACGCGTATGACAATGAAACGAAAATGAAACGAAAGGTGTAACCGCAGCCTGAGATGCAAAGACAGCTTTTTTCTTCTCTACGCTAACGTTACTTGATGATTCACTCGACGTTTGCGGAGGACACATTCTGTTGCTTTCTTCATATTTCATCAACGACGAGTGGGAGTTGTGCAGCAAATGTTTACAGACTTCATATTTCCCTGATGACCACACTGGAGAATTGATAGCCCAAGGCTTGGGGGAACCGCTGGAATCATGGGGACTTAAAGAAGATGTATGAAGAAGTATGCATAATCACAGACAATGATGCAAACGTTGTCAAACATGTACACTAAAGTTAAGATAAGTTATGTTGGAGTTTCATTGTGTTTGAGTTGTTTGAGGGAAAGAAACCTCCTGTCCTGCTGTAGTTTTTATTTTAACTTTGTGCCACGTGATTTTATTGTATTTCATGAAAAAAGTGTTTTTCATAGATGGAAGTAACTTAAGAAAAAGGTTTTGCATTTTTCTATTGCAGTTTTGCACAATAAATGTTCTTAAAATACCTCTGTACTATGTGAAATATGTCCTAGTAATACAATAGTACAGTAATAGCTGCCATACAAATGTTTTACCCGTTCAGAAGCATTTATATAGACATTTTAAGATAAATTAATATACCGTGATACCGTTACCATCTATGCTTCAAATTATACCGTGATATACATGTTAGACCATACCGTCCAGCCCTACTCATACGTGTGTATGTGTGAGTATGTATATGTGTGTCTGTGGGTGTTTTTGTGTGTACTAATGTGTGGATGTGTGATTGTGTATGTGTGTTTTATGTGTGTACTCATATGTGTGTATGTGTGAGTGTGTATGTGTGTGTCTGTGGGTGTTGTGTGTGTACTCATGTGTGAATATGTGAGAGTGTATGTGTGTGTCTATGGGTGTTTTTGTGTGTACTCATGTGTGTATGCGTGTGTCTGTCGGTGTTTTTGTGTGTACATATGAGTGTGTATGGGGGAGCATGTTAGAAATAGGCAGAAACTGCTGAAATACAGCGATTCAGAGATGTAATGAATACTAATATACTACTAATAATACATATAAATAAATAACATATTCATACATTTCTAATCAACATTTTAGTGATGTATTTATTCAATTTATTTCAATATAATTAGAATTTTCTTTTTCATTGTATTTATTTATTTATCCTTTATTTAACCAGGAAGTCCCATTGGGATACAAGATCTCTTTTGCAAGGGAGACCTGGTCAAGATAACAGCAGTAATATGGGGCGGCGTGGCTCAGGGGTAGAGCGGGTTGTCCAATGATCGAAGGGTTGGTGGTTCGAATCCCGCTCAAGCCCATGTCCATCCCACTGCCATTGTGTCCTTGGGCAAGACACTTAACCTACTTGCCTCATATGAATGTGTATGCATGTGAATGAATGTTGGAGGTGGTCGGAGGGGCCGTAGGCGATGATTATTCGCCACGCTTCCGTGAGTCTGCCTCAGGGCAGCTCTGGCTGCAATTGTAGCTTACCACCACCGGAATGACTGTGTATGAACGAATAATGGACTCTGTACGCACTCTGGGGTCCTCGTGAACATGAAGAGCGCTATATAAATCCAATCCATTATTAATAAAATATACAGTACATACAGAACATACATGAGTGCATGGCTGAAGACGCTACAGAAGTACTCATCTGGGACCAGAATCACAGAAAGCAACGACACTCCTCCTGCCAGGAACTCTGCAATAAATATTTTTATTCACCAAGCAAGACCAGTGCATCCTGGGGGCATACTGGGGCATGAGCTGCTGCAATCCATTCCACACCAGAGGTGCAAAATGGGAGAAGTCTGTCTTCCTAGTTCAGTTAGGTTAATCGGTCTCATTCTCCAACGGACTTACGACAAAAAGGGCTTTCTCTTAGGGCCATTTCAGACCTTTTCGGGCAAGACATGAATATAGACAATATATTATAATATAATATTAATTATATGTTTTATTGGGACGGTTGGTGAATCCCAAAATCGTCCCGAAAAGGTCTCAAATGTCTATTGTAAATCCTGTGTGTGATAATTATGCACACATATTTTGTGTCTTTTCCCCCTGCTATTATTATGAAGGCACATCAGGACCCCCAACCGTTTTTTTTTTTTTTTTTTTTTTTTCTCCCATCCCAATGTTAGTCGTATGCCAATTCCCAGTCCCTTCCTGGTCGCTGCGCTTTACCCCCCACAGTCAGATCATATGGGAGAGTGGAGGCTACCACGTGCTTCCTCCGACACACGTCCAGCCAATCACCGCTTCTTTTCACCTGGCAGCGCGGATTCTCATTGAGAGGGCGTAGCGTGTGGGAGGACCACACTATCCCCCTCACGTCCAATCCGCGCTTAGCAGGCGCCCCGACCGAACTGTAGGAGTCGCTGTTTACAACGACCCGGACCCACCCCGCCAGCTTCTCCCACCCTCTGATACAGCCAATCGTATCAGTGCAGACGGCCAGCCAAGCTGGTGACAACCCCGGAGCTGTGAGCTGGATTCGAACAGGCAAATCCAACTCAGCTCCGGGGCTGGTGACGAGCGCAATCTCCGCTCGACCACCTAACCGCCTACCCCCAACCGTTTCTGATGAATACATTTCCTGGACAGATGTCTGGGAACAATAGTCTTACTTCACTGTATTACTCTATTGGTAGTTAACACTTAATGTCTGATCACACAGAGACAGTGTTTACATGTGTTTATTAGGGTTGGTGTTTTCGGTGTGTACTACTGTGTTTGTACAGTATGTGTGTGACCATGATTCTGACTACGATGCGACGATTGATTGGAGGTAGGTGTCAGGCTGAGATTTGTGCACAGCTGTAGAGGTTAAAGGGTTGGTTGAAGGGGTAGTCTGTGTTATTAATAGTGCTGTCAGGCGATACAAAAAATGTATCTAATTAATTACAGGATTTGTAATTAATTCATCGAATTAATCGCATTTTAATCGCATAACCATTTTAGGCCTGATATTCTATATTCTATAATCATATTTCAAATTGCGGATGGCAGAATTCAGTACTGTATCTACAAAACCTTCTGTTTAATCATCTTCCATTTATTCATTTGCTTAGATTTTTCAGGTCTGGTAAATTTTAGCGTGGTGTTATTCAGTCAACATTTTTTAATTAAAATTAAATAATTTAATTGATATTCTCATTTGATTCATTACAATTTACTCAAGCTAGTAACAGACACAGTATTTCTGACACTGGGAATACATTCCCTGAGATCCATAGATGTCCCTAGAATCAGATACCAAGAACATGCAAATGGTCCATTTAAAAAAAAAATCTGTAAATGTGTATTCTACGTTCTTATGGAATGAATGAAATAAAAAAAAATAATAATAATAATTTATTAACTTTTAGTTAATTTTCATAACGTGATAATTAGCTGTGTAATTAATTAATCTAATTAACATGATAAACTGACAGCCCTAGTTATTAATATATCATGACGGCTCCCTATGTGGTTTCTGATAGCTGCTCTGCAGGTGGGTAATGTGTTGTGGACTCAGTCATTTTGATGTTCGAGTTAGGGAGATCACTCATCACTAGACTTGCTAAGTATTGGGGTGGTTAAATTAGACCATTATTAATAGAAGAAAGGGGTGATATTCACATCTCTGATATCAAAAGGACACGTGCACCTTAATCCAGTCAATCAGGAGTCATATGATGAATTATGTGTGTAAATATGTAGGGGAGAACGGGGGACGTTGTCACACGGGTAGGTTGTCACATTCATTATATTTCACCACCAGAGGATCCTGTCTCCCATACTTTGGTATTTAAATGTCCAGAATTGGGGTCAGAGTTCACCTACATTGTCATATTTGGAGTGAAACAGATGAATTTGAGGTGAGAGGACTTTTTGTGTTTTTCATGTCCATTTGTAAATATTCCGCTCCTCAGTATTTTTCTCCTAGGCTTTTACACAATTGGTTTATAATGAAACAATTATTACCCTTACAAAGTGTGAAGGGATAGCTATAGTTTATTGTTGTTAGCTAGCTAACTAGTTGTTAGATGGCTGTTAGCCTTGATGCTATCAATACATTCCAGTTGGGGTTGGTCGTCACATTTTCTTTGGGGTTGGTTGTCACATGTTGTGTAGGCTATTATTGTTAGGCCGATTTATTGTGTTCTTATTTTGTTATATAGGATGGCCTAAATATGTGTTTCCTGTTTATGTTCATTAAGATGCATTAAGTTATTTGTCAACTTGGCAATGCAATTAAACTTTCAAATTTTGTTCTGCCTTCTTGTCTATTCTCAGTCCTTGCCCCACAATGGTGGAATGAACTACCCACCCCAGGTAGGTGTTTTTAAGATTTTCCCATTAAAAGTTTTAAAACACATGGTGAAAACCAACCCCATAGTGTGTGACAACCATCCCCATGATGGGGTTGGTTGTCACAATGTGTCAGAGTGTCTTTGATAGGTGATTAACTCTTTGTTACAATATGTTGGAAAATGAGAGGGATACACATTTCAAGCCAACATCTTAAGCTTCAATTTAATGTAGGAATTGATTATGAGCAATTCACACTAGAGTAAAAAGTGTGACAACGTCTCCCGTTCTCCCCTATATTTAAAGTTTTTCTTTTAACATCATATTTAGATTTCAATTGACTTTTATTAATTAATTTGATAACCATCAGGTTACAGAATCACATTGTTTTAAATTGTGGATTACTATGTGATTGTTATGTCTAAGTCAAGAGGTTTTATTTTACATAAAATAAGATAAAAGTTTGGAGGAAATATATAATAATAATAATAATAATAATAATAATAATAATAATAATAATAATAATAATAATAATAATAATAATAATAATAATAATAATAATAATAATAATAATAATAATAATAATAATAACTTATTTTATATAGCGCCTTTCAGAATACCCAAGGTCGCTTTACATAGGGGGGGGGGATAACAAAAGTAACAAACATAGTGGACAGACACAACATACAAAGTGAGAAATTAGGGGTTAAAGGCCAAGTTGAAGAGGTGGGTTTTGAGGAGTTTTTTGAATGAGTCCAGAGTTGGGGCGGTGCGGAGTTCTGCAAATCTGTGGGGAGGGAGTTCCAGAGGGTGGGAGCTGCCACACTGAAAGCTCTGTCCCCAAAGGTCCGCAGTCTGGTTCGGGGAATGGAGAGCTGAGAAGTGTCTCTTCTCTTCATCCTACCTCAGCCCCTCCGAGAACAGGTCTTTAACCCCTCCCCTCCCCTCATCTCCCATCTTATGGGACCCCCCCCCCCATCCCCTCTCCCGTATCCCCCCTCCCATCTCAGGTATATAACCGGCCCCTGAGCAAAGGGACCGGGGTTCTATTTCCGGGTCTTGTAGCTGATAACCTATAATGGGATCCACACAGCCATATTCTGTATGTATTGATCAATCTGGTTAATAAATCGTATTAACCGGGGCGGTTAGGTGGCCGAGCGGAGATTGCGTTCGTCACCAACCCCGGAGCTGTGAGCTGGATTCGCCTGTTCGAATCCAGCTCACAGCTCCGGGGTTGTCACCAGCTTGGCTGGCCGTCTGCACTAATACAATTGGCTGTATTAGAGGGTGGGAGAAGCTGGCGGGGTTGGTCCGGGTCGTTGTAAACAGCGACTCCTACAGTTCGGTCGGGGCGCCTGCTAAGCGCGGATAGGACCTGAGTGGGATAGTGTGGTCCTCCCACACGCTACGCCCTCTCGATGAGAATCCGCGCTGCCAGGTGAAAAGAAGCGGTGATTGGCTGGACGTGTGTCGGAGGAAGCACGTGGTAGCCTCCACTCTCCCAGATGATCTGACTGTGGGGGGTAAGTGCGCAGCGACCAGGAAGGGACTGGGAATTGGCATACGACTAACATTGGGATGGGAGAAAATCGGAGGAAAATGGAGGGGGAAAAAGATCAAAAAAAAAAAAAAAAAAAAAATCGTATTAACCGGATCCATTTGACCGAGTAAGTTATTTGTGATATTCATTATCCACAACACTTCCTTGTGGAACACCACAGCTCACTGGGAGGGGGGGGGGGGGGCAGTGTACCGTTCACCTCCACCATCTGTTCTCTCCCCTCCAGGTAGGATTGCATCCAGCTCACTGATGAACTATCAAAAAACCAATTGCTTTTAGCTTATCAATCAGAATGGAGTGATTGACAGTGTCGAAAGCCTTTTGTAGGTCCAGCATGACCATGCCGCAGTATTTTCCCGCGGCCACCTCGTGTTTGATGTGGTCGCTCAAATAGAGAAGGCATGTGTCAGTGGAATGGGATGTTCTGAAGCCAGATTGGAATTCCTAGATTAGCTTTTTTTCCGCAAGGTATTTTCCGACCTGTTCGTAGAATCTTTTTTTCATAACTTTCGAGATGGAGGTAAGAATAGAAACAGGGCACAGCAGTCCGAACACTAAACACCCAATAACTGTTTTATTAATGGGATTTATTACAAGTTACTGTCCATTCAAGCTTTGTGAATTGATTGACAGTGAATTAGTGAAATATAAATTAAATTGCTTTTCTAAAATTAAATGTACTGAATATTGATCACGATAGTAAAACGTTGCTGATGTTTTTATTAGCAATTTCTCTAATAGACTGTTAATTGGTACAATAATTTATCACTTTCCTAAACTATCTACTGCAGATATGTGAGGCACTGTTGTGAGAAGAACCCAACAGGGTCACTCCAGAACCCACAGAGGAGCCAGCAAAGAAGAAGAGCCTCCTGCTGTTTGCTTCAGAGGATGAATAGGTGTAACGTTTGCGGTTTTGTTCTCCTCAGGGAGCAAAGCCCTAGCGTTACCTGGTGGTATTTGACCTGTCTATCTGCCCTGATTGCATTCATTGGCACCTGGTGTGTCTAGTTAAGGTGGCTTTATATGCTTTTCCGTTTTACTATTGACAACGTGAGTCGATCGCCAGACTATCCGTGAGTACACCTATGTGAGTAACACTTATCGCTCCTGTCATGGAGAATAAGTTCGTTAGCCATTTATTGCTGTGTCTTTGCCTTATCGATTGTATAACTTTATTGTGTGCTTATGTAGCACCGTCGCCCGACGTGTTTCTTTTGTGATGTGTTTTGGAGACAGCGTTTTCTCCCCTTTGCTTTCCCCATTTATTATATAGATCAGTTTATGTGTTTGTGCTATAGTGTGTTTTGGAGACTTGCTTTCTCCCCTTTATTTGTCCACTGTCCACTGTCCACTGTGACGTGCGTATCATTAAGCTACTCAAATTAAAAGAGCAGTGCTCAAATTCGAAGATCAACATCTGTCTCTCGTCGTTTCTGTTCTGCACTGCACCTGGGTCCAACACACCTACCAAACCCTAACAAATAGGGGGCTAACAGTGCTTTGGTCCTCTACAGAGCAGAGCCAACCATTTCTTAGTCTGGTTTGTTCATACAGAATATTGAAAAAATAAGAGAAATTGAGATCAATCAAGATGTTTTTCCCAATGGTCAACTGTTCTGGAATGTACTTGAAAGTACTGCGTTTTACTTTTACCTCGAAAGTGCTTGAGTTTACAAAAGGTCCTTTGCGCTATATATATATATTATTCCTAAAAGTGCTGCACTTTGTTAAAAATTGCATTTATCTGTTGGTCTGTGTAGTAGCTAATAAACAAGATTTTGATGCTTAAACGTATGTATAATGTATATTCATTGATTCACTTGTATACCAAAATCCATTTGAATTGAAAAATGTTGCTTGTCGCATCAAATATCGATATGCGATTAAAATGCGATACATTTCAATGCATTAACTATAAAGTCTCGAATGAATTCGATAAAAAAAAATTATTGAGTTTTCATTTGAATCTAGTCCCACCACTAATGTTAATGAATTTAGGATGTGTTTGTGCATGTTGGAAACCTCCTCCTGTATGGTATTTCACTTGATTACTCATTCTGAACTGAATACTTTTGTATTGGTAAATGGACTGCATTTATCCAAAGCCCTTTACAACTTATGCCTCACACTCACACATTCACACACCGACGGCGGAGGCAACCATGCAAGGTGCCAACCTGCTCATCGGGAGCAGTTAGGGGGATTACGTGTCTTCGCTCAAGGACACTTCGACACGCTGCCCGGGAGAAGCGGGAATCGAACTGGGAACCTTCTGATTACCAGACAGCCACTCTACCTCCTGAGCCACTGTCACCCCCGTCTTATTATTTATCTTTTTTTTACCCCTTATGAACCTCCAATGAAAAGAAAAAATGCAAGAAGAAAGTTGGTGGATGCATACCGGCTATTTCATATGTATTGTATTTATTATGTATTTCAAGTGTATTGTGTTATATGTATATAATGTATATAACACATATTATGTGTTATATATGTGGCACATGTGCTCGTTTCCTGTCCTCACTCAACTCTTGCAAAATTTCTTTGCAAAAATGTTCAACTTGACCCAGAACTCAAAGGCCTCCGACGCTATTTCCACCGTTGATTTCCTGTGAAAAGGAGGCAATTTTATTTCCAGAGAAGGGGAAGGGTGTTCCCACAATAACCTCTAAGCCTCTTATCTGACACGTCACCGCTGCCACAAATATATGTATATGCTCTGATATCCTCTTTCCTGTTCTTTTTTTTTATCTACTTTTTCTCCCATTTTCTATTTTTCTCCCATCCCAATTTTCGTGTTTTTATCCAATTCAACCCTTCCCTGTCTCGAACGTTGTTAGGCCATGCCTCCCACTGATCGGCTGCAATGTGGACGAAGCCCTTGCATCACATGTCCCCTCCGGTACACGAGGAGGCAGCAGTCGCATCTTTTCACCTGCACAGCACGATCTCTCAGTGGCGAGGAGTAACGCGTGGGAGGCTCACGCTGCCCCCGTCACTTCCTGATTCTGCTGCGCAGGCGCACCAACCGACCTGTAGGAGTCGCTGTCCACAACGTCCGATCCCCACCCACAGCTCCCCACCCCTAACACTGCCAATTGTGTTAGTATGAACCACCAGCCAAGCTGGTAGCAATGCCGAGAGCTGGGCTCGAACCCAGCATCTCCTGCATTAGTGGCGAGCGCCTTGCCCACTGCGCCACTTAGCCGCCATCCTCTTTCCTGTTCAAAGTGAGATAGCTCACGTTCCTACTGTAGATGTAGGCTGAAACTGATACCTATTAAAAGGTGTGGAAAAATCTGACAAAAATAATGTGGAACTCGTCAGACTCCGGAATGCACTCTCAAGTATGAAAAACATCTGAGTTGAAAGAAATCAAACGCACCTCTGGGCTTTCCAACACGTTTGTTCTTTGAAGTTATTTGTGGGGGTGCTGCTGAGACGCTGGGGTGCGTTAGTTTAACAAAGTCAGCTGTGGAAAAAGCCTGCACATGCTACATGAAGCACTATTAACATTAGAGATGTTCCGATACCATTTTTCCCTTTCCGATCCGATTCCGATACCTAAGCTTTGGGTATCGGCCGATACCGATATTTATCCGATACCAGTGCATACATTTTTTATTTTTTTTTAAATTATATAAATTATACTTTTTTTTTTTTTTTTTTTTTTAGATACTGTTATACTGTTTTTTTTAGTAATAACTAGAACGTATGGTATTTATTCAACAACAGGTGATTGTATAGATTTGTATTAGTATCATTAATCAATGAGTATGGGCTGCAGCACTGCAGATATACCCTACTCCAATGATCCACACGGACATTAAACGGTGTTGCACTCGCTACTCAGTGGCTCTGCAGATATACCCTATTCAGTCTGTAAGCTAGTGGCAGATAGACCGTTCATGTTGTGATTTTTGATGCAAAATAAATATTCAACATTCTCTTTTGAAACTCCGCCTCAGACTCTTATCCTTTGGCACTTGCTGTACTTTGCTTGCAGGTCTGCAGCCATTATTGCTGGATTATGTGAATAGCACCAACTTTAGACACGGTAACGTTATCAAGCTAAGCTAACTGACCTAGCTCGCCTTCCCGCATCGACATTAAGATAACGTTAGTAATAGTCAGCTAACGCTAGTCCGTAGCTACTTAACTTAAATACAATTCACCGTGGGTGCATTATTGTTGATAGACGGTCACGGACAGTGTTAGGTCCTGGAGAAAGGACAGGCGATCATCTGATTTGATGTAACGTTAAAAGCGGATGTTGTTCCAACTAGCTATCTTTCCAGCTAATGCTATCATAACACCAGCCAAACACATCCCGATTCCCGTCCGAGCTCCCCGTCACACCGCACTGTCGGGGACAATGGAATTTAAGAAAGTGTATCTGCTGTTAAAATGACACAGCATCACACTTTAAAACATGTTCATTTTATAATCCTCACTCTCCGCAGGACTCGGCAGGAGATAAATTACATCATGGGATCGGAGGCTAGAATTTACGTGTACTCGCCGATACCGATACTAGCATTTTAGGCAGTATCGGCGGCATTTCCGATACTAGTATCGGTATCGGAACAACTCTAATTAACATGTGGCAACACTTAGAATAACTATCTCTTATAAATAGTCGATTATTCACAAACTGTGAGTTAATTAGTTATTAATGAAATGTTAAATGTTTGTTAATAGTTGGTCAATGGATTTAAAACCATGCCTTATATAAATAGTTAATAGATTATTCACAAACTGTTAGTTCATGCGTTATTAATGATTTGTTAATAGTTGGTTAATGATTTAAAACTATGTCTTATAAATACTTAATAGATCATGAACACGCTAACTACTTACTATACAAATTACTTCGTGACATGCATTATAGATGTCATTTTTCAGTCTCTAGCATTGTATTATAGTAATAGGAGTTAGTATCAATGTGTTTTTGTCTAAATACCATATTGGCGGATTGCTCTCATTCAGCTCAGACCATTTCCTGCTAGATTTAATTAGGTCATCCTGATTTGAGGCATATCGTGACGTCACCGGGGCCTGGGTAAGTGGACAGTGATGCGATTGGCTCTGTGGTTGGAGCTAATGCCCGCCCACAATCTACCTAGACTACACAGCGAGTGGAAACCACTTCCTCATACTGCAGGCAGAGTGAAACCCGACACCTCTGCATGCACTCTGCGAGGGAGAGAGAGAGAGAGAGAGAGATAGAGAGGGAGAGAGAGAGGGAGTGAGAGAGAGAGAGAGAGAGAGAGAGAGAGAGAGACCACTGTGCAAACCCCCCCCCCATTCGGGAGCACAAGCTGCTGCGCCCAAATAGTGCTATAGCAATGCAGGTCACCTTTAAGTATTTGTTAATAGTTTATTAACAACTTTCAGTACAAGTAAACCCTCTCTGCTGTCAACTCCTACTATTCTAACATCATCAGTACTGGAAAAGGCAACACTAGAGCCCTCTGCTCTAGTCAGCCACATACTACAGCCACCCAGCACCAGAGCCCTCTCCTCTAGTCAGCCACCTACTACAACCACCCAGCACCAGAGCCCTCTTCTCTAGTCAGCCACCTACTACAGCCACCCAGCACCAGAGCCCTCTTCTCTAGTCAGCCACCTACTACAGCCACCCAGCACCAGAGCCCTCTTCTCTAGTCAGCCTAATACTACAGCCACCCAGCACCAGAGCCCTCTTCTCTAGTCAGCCAAATACTACAGCCACCCAGCACCAGAGCCCTCTCCTCTATTCAGCCACATACTACAGCCACCCAGCACCAGAGCCCTCTGCTCTAGTCAGCCACCTACTACAACCACCCAGCACCAGAGCCCTCTCCTCTATTCAGCCACATACTACAGACACCCAGCACCAGAGCCCTCTGCTCTAGTCAGCCACCTACTACAGCCACCCAGCACCAGAGCCCTCTGCTCTAGTCAGCCACCTACTATAACCACCCAGCACCAGAGCCCTCTTCTCTAGTCAGCCACCTACTACAGCCACCCAGCACCAGAGCCCTCTCCTCTAGTCAGCCACCTACTACAGCCACCCAGCACCAGAGCCCTCTGCTCTAGTCAGCCACCTACTACAGCCACCCAGCACCAGAGCCCTCTCCTCTAGTCAGCCACCTACTACAGCCACCCAGCACCAGAGCCCTCTGCTCTAGTCAGCCACCTACTACAACCACCCAGCACCAGAGCCCTCTGCTCTAGTCAGCCACCTACTACAACCACCCAGCACCAGAGCCCTCTGCTCTAGTCAGCCACCTAGTACTACAACCACCCAGCACCAGAGCCCTCTTCTCTAGTCAGCCACCTACTACAGCCACCCAGCACCAGAGCCCTCTCCTCTAGTCACCCACCTACTACAGCCACCCAGCACCAGAGCCCTCTCCTCTAGTCACCCACCTACTACAGCCACCCAGCACCAGAGCCCTCTCCTCTAGTCACCCACCTACTACAACCACCCAGCACCAGAGCCTTCTCCTCTAGTCAGCCACATACTACAGCCACCCAGCACCAGAGCCCTCTCCTCTAGTCACCCACCTACTACAGCCACCCAGCACCAGAGCCCTCTCCTCTAGTCACCCACCTACTACAGCCACCCAGCACCAGAGCCCTCTCCTCTAGTCACCCACCTACTACAACCACCCAGCACCAGAGCCTTCTCCTCTAGTCAGCCACCTACTACAACCACCCAACATCCTCCCTGCACCTTTTTGCCACCAAAATCCACACCATCCACCTACAGTTTGCCTAAACACAACTTAATGAATGTTTAAGAAGAGAGTAACAAATCATTATTTAAAGGTTAGTAAATATATTTCTTAATACCGTGTCAATAGTTTATATACCTTATTGGGTCATTATTCTAAAGTTGCACCTATTCCTCATGTACTAATGTTTACAAAGGTTATCGTATTAGTAAATTGGTACCGAATTATCATCAACTGATTTGTAAAATGTAAATGTGAATCGCTAGAATATAACTTAATATGATACAAAAATCATTGGAACCCACACTGACTGGTATGGTCCTTTAACTAACAGTTTGTGAATCATCTACTGTATTTATTAAGTATTTATAAGGGATAGTTATTCTAGTGTAAGCATTACCTGGTCTCTTTGATATTGTGGTGGGCCATCACAAATACATCTATATATGGGAAATGTTCAGATTCAGATTCATACAACTTGATGTTGCTTTTAGATGTGAATTATCTATCAATAAGAACCTCATAGCAATGTCACCAACTGACTCACTCACTAGCTCACTGCCCCTAGTGTTGGCTCAAAGGCACGGCCCCTTTGCGCCATGATGAATGCTTTGACACTCTGTGTACTTCAAATACGTTTATCAGGGTTGCATGTCTGTGCTTCCCCTCTCAGATTGTCAAAGTGTTTTCAGAAATCGGGTGACGTCGGGTATGAATATTACATGGTGGCTCTGTTGTGTCTTACAGGAGAAGGTGGCCTAGTTTAAGTCCCCATCCTGTCAAGACAAGATGGCCTGTTTCCGCTTGGCTCTTCTTAGCGCGTCAGGGCACTAACCGCCCAACACGCACATCTAAATCTTTCAAAAGGTGAGATGGATCAAACATGTTGTTTTATTTAACCCCAATGTCAGATGGACTGATTTTTTTGCACTTTGACACACCATGACACTTTACACAGTGTCAGGCCAATGCTACTTGGGGCACACATACTCTTATCTTATGTGTGCTTATGCAAAGGAAAATATATAAAACATGTATTATTTATATTTATAATATAATATTATTATAGACCTCCCGACAGTGGTTCAGGAGGTAGAGCGGTCGTCTGGTAATCTGGAGGTTCCCGGTTCGATTCCCGCTCCTCCCAGGCAGCGTGTCGAAGTGTCCTTGAGCAAGACACTTAACCCCTAATTGCTCCCGATGAGCAGGTTGGCACCTTTCATGATTGCCTCCGCCGTCAGTGTGTCCATGTGTGAGTGAATGGGTAATATGTGAGGAACAAATTGTAAAGCGCTTTGGATAAAAGCGCTATATAAATGCAGCCATTTACCATTTATATAAGATATTGTGAGTACATTGTGAGTATTGCTATGGAAACAGAACTCACACAAAACCTCCAAAGCCAACAGTAAATGTACAGTACAGTCTAATACAGTCAGTGTTTACATGCCTCCATGTCCCCTGGCTGATGTGCATTTCAGTTCGTCGGGTAGCTTCATGGAATGGACTGCAAGTGGAAACAAACAACGTTGCACAGTACAAAATAAAATAAAAAAAAAGTACTGATAGACAAAAACAGAACTGATGAACTATAGATAGTTGCTCTCAGGGAATGTTTTGATTCCTTCGAAACAAAAAAATAATGGGTGGTATTTATTATAATCTTTTCTCTCTTTTAGGTAGTAACTTTTATTTGAAATGTTATGATATTGTAAGAAAGGGGCAAGACTAGATGAGCTGTGCTTCCTTCGGCCCCTTCTCAAACTCATCCTTGTTTGTTCTTCTATGGTTGAAGACGGACTCATTTACATTCAGTCCTTACGGTGATTTGTATGTTTGTTGTGTTCGAGATAAATAAAGATCAAATATCAGCATTATCACATCTCAAAGATCACATTCTGGCTCCTCGTCGTACGGATACAAGCTTTTATTGAGTCTTGAGTTAAGAGATCCGGCCTCACAATGAGGCTGAGGTCAAATACACAAGTGACCTTCATGGTCGCTTCTCCCTGCTAATGTCCCAGTAGGGAAATTAGGAAACAGATTCATGTGGGCGGGGGGGGGGGGGGGGGTGAAGGGGGGGGCGGCAGCCATTAAAGGTTGTAGTTTGTCACCAAACGGGGACGGCGCCAAGGGGGGTGACGGCCAGAATAGTTGTCCTGGACATGGGATTAAGGGGCCCTAAGAGGCCCCCGTTCACAATGATAATTTATGATGCAATTACTTTCATCACCCCGAGGGGCCCACATAGGGGGTTTTCTCCTGGGCCCGGGGATTACTTACAGCGCCCCTGTCCTAAATTAACCCGCAACAGAAAATGAAAAGCCACAGAATGGTCTGTCCGCTTCCATCACCTGTGTTTTACACAGAGGAATCCCACTAATATTGCGGGGGCTGGGCCATGGGGGCCCACTGGTGGGTCCCAGCGGCGTTTGGACAGGTGGGTCATTACGTGAGAACAAACCCTACTTGCTGGATTGGAATGGTATAACCTATTTTTAAATCTAGTTGTCATGGTACTATTCAAAATGGTCTATTCTCAGGCGGTCAGGTGGCGTAGCGGAGATTGCGTTCGTCACCAACACCGGCGACGCTGGATTCGCCTGTTCGAATCCAGCTCACAACTCCGGCGTTGTCACCAGCTTGGCTGGCCGTTCACACTAATACAATTGGCTGTATTAGAGGGTGGGAAAGCTGGCGGGGTGGGTCCGGGTCGTTGTAAACAGCGACTCCTATAGTTCGGTCGGGGCGCCTGCTCAGCGCGGATAGGATCTAAGGGGGGTAGTGTGATCCTTCCACACGTTACACCCTCTCAGTGAGAGTCCGCGCTGCCAGGTGAAAAGAAGCGGTTGATTGGCTAGACGTGTGTCTGAGGAAGCACGTGATAGCCTCCACTCTCCCAGACCGACTGTAGGGGGTAGGTGCGCAGCGACCAGGAAGAGGATTGGGAATTGGCATAACGACTAACATTGGGATGGGAGAAAATCGGAGGAAAAAAAAGGTCTATTCTCATCCAATATCCACCACAAATGATCAACCACAAATTATTTATAAACGTGGAATTATACTATATATTATTATGTATATTGGATGGATTAAATACATTATTAAAAAGTGTATACTGGATAGTTGCCGATGTCTTTGCATAAATGCAGACCTCTGCATATATGATGATGGAATACCTTATATGGGTTTCCTCGCAGCACTGATATACTCTAGTTGTATATTCTCAGTGCTAACTTTTGTCCTTCTAAAGGCTCCCACAGAGTCAGGCGTACTGTGGGAGCTGTCCGCAGTCGTTTAAGGTTTCATAGTCGAGCGGTAGCACCACGTACCAATTTCCTACATTTCTCGTGCCAGTTTACTACATTTCCCACAATCCTTGCATGCTATTTACACTTTCTGTCACGGCGTCGTCCACCGATAATAAAGAGTCTAGGACTCTAGGTTATCTTTGTTTCCAACATTTCAGTGGCAGTTTTACACACTTCATTTAGAAAAGCCATTCAAACGTCTCAAGTTTATTCAGATTGTGAAAAAAAGACATGGTCCAAATGTATATGAATTGGAATGGATAACGATTAGCGATAGTAAAACAAAATTTAGTGTCATCTACCTGCCAAAGTTTTACCCGACCAATCCTACCCACAGGACCATGATCCTGCCCTACTCTCTCTTGGCACGGAGTGAGTGTTCAGAGTAAAATGCAGGTCGATGTCAACCGAGCAGCCTTTTGTGTGACACCAAGTGAGCGTCCTCGCGGTTCGAACATTTTTGCTTCGTTCTTTAAGTCCACTTTGAGTCCACTTTGAGTGCGCTTTGAGTCCACTTTGAGTCCACTTTGAGTCCACTTTGAGTACGCTTTGAGTGCGCTTTGAGTACGCTTTGAATACGCTTTGAGTATGCTTTGAGTCCACTTTGAGTACGCTTTGAGTACGCTTTGAGTCCACTTTGAATACGCTTTGAGTACGCTTTGAGTATGCTTTGAGTCCACTTTGAGTACGCTTTGAGTACGCTTTGAGTACGCTTTGAGTCTGCTTTGAGTACGCTTTGAGTCCACTTTGAGTACGCTTTGAGTCCACTTTGAGTACGCTTTGAGTCCACTTTGAGTATGCTTTGAGTACGCTTTGAGTACGCTTTGAATAAGCTTTGAGTGCGCTTTGAGAACGCTTTGAATACGCTTTGAGTGCGCTTTGAGTGCGCTTTGAATACGCTTTGAGTACGCTTTGAGTGCGCTTTGAGTACGCTTTGAGTACGCTTTGAGTACGCTTTGAGTGCGCTTTGAGTACGCTTTGAATAAGCTTTGAGTGCGCTTTGAGAACGCTTTGAATACGCTTTGAGTGCGCTTTGAGTGCGCTTTGAATACGCTTTGAGTACGCTTTGAGTACGCTTTGAATACGCTTTGAGTACGCGCAGACCTCTGCAGAGTCCGTTCCGTGTACGTTCTGCCCGACTATGTGGGAGCCTTAACACTAGGTGTTTCAGGGTCAGCTCAGGGTTAACAGGGTCTTAACCCCCGCCACACACACACACACACACACACACACACACACACACACACACACACACACACACACACACACACACACACACACACACACACACACACACACACACACACACACACAATACAGACCAGCTTGTTGACCCTTGACGCGAGGGTAAACAGGTGGTCGCCAAATCCCCTCTGACCGAACCTCTCACGTAAGGAGAAGGCGAGGGGTTAATTTTGTGTGTGCGCGAGTGTCTAATTCATAAGCCTTTGAGACTATTGCGGTTGACCTCAGCAGGCACACACACACACACAACCACACGCACGCACGCACGCACGCACGCACGCACACACACACACACACACACACACACACACACACACACACACACACACACACACACACACACACACACACACACACACACACACACACACACACACACACACACACACACACACACACACACACACACACACACACACACACACACACACACACACACACACACACACACACACACACACACACACACACACACACACACACACACACACACGCCAGGAGGGGCAACGGTTCATTTTCGTGTGTGTGTGTGTGTGTGTGTGTGTCTGTGTGCATCTATATGTTTATGTGCATGCTTGTTTGTGCATGTGTGAATGTACATATGTGCGCGCACACACACACACACACACACACACACACACACACACACACACACACACACGCACACACACACACACACACACACGCCAGGAGGGGCAACGGTTCATTTTCGTGTGTGTGTGTGTGTGTGTGTGTGTGTGTGTGTGTGTGTGTCTGTGTGCATCTATATGTCTATGTGCATGCTTGTTTGTGCATGTGTGAATGTACATATGTGCGCGCACACACACACACACACACACACACACACACACACACACACACACACACACGTACACACATACATGTTGCTGAGTGCCTATTTGTGCCTGTATATACTGTAGATGTAACGTTAGGCTTATGTGTCAGAGCTGTTCTATTCTCCCATCTGTTCCCCAAATCCTCCTAGAGTCCCAAATCCTCCTAGAGTTCAGTGTCAGTTAGTTAATGTCAAACATCTACTGCATGTTCATCTACTAATGTATTAGATTGTGACAAAAGGAGAGCTTACGACCATATAAGGTCACTGGTTCAAATCATAACAGGAAATATCTAGGCAAGGGCAGTCCCTCCCGCACTAATTGCCATACAAAAGGCCTTGGCAAGGCACTTGACCCTTGTACCGCACGTCTTCCTGGTTTGTCTTTAACACTATCAGTGCCGGCCTTGTTTACCTTTTTACCCGGTTGAATGCCATCATCCACTTCAATGTTAGCGTTAAAAACGCATAACCTATGTTTTTAATTATGGCTATGTGTCTAATCTGCCCGTCGCTTATCAATGACTTGTTTGCAGTCAACATTGTCGGAACGGATTGTTTTTTTAATCGGTTCATATCCTTTTTATATCATTTTGAAAAGCTATCGTTCTCTCGAAAATGTCCGGGAAAATTGAAAGATTCCCCCATAAACGGCATTTATTGGAATATTCTCTAATACACTAGACACGTTGTCATTTGTCGGCCTATTTATGAATAGTTTTCAAATAAACGCTAGATTGTCGATAGTATATGTGTACTTATGCACGCTATAGAGGCGGGCTGAAAAATCTATTATCCATTTCCTCAAGATCACACACACACACACACACACACACACACACACACACACACACACACACACACACACACACACACACACACACACACACACACACACACACACACACACACACACACACATAGGGCACACGCTGTTATCTCAGTGAATACAGCTCTGATTACCCCAAGACTGGTAACATAGACTCCTTACCTTAGATCAGATGTTCTCCAAAAAGATTATTCCAATTCCTGATCGCCATTCCAAATATCGATCGCGTTTATTGATTGACTATTGGCTGCTGTAAATATATATTCCAGGCTGCTTTCCAACTCGCGATCAGATCCCTCATCATCAGACGGCTCGCCAGCACAATGGAGCCAGTTGGCTCCACCTCTACAGATCCCCACAGGGATCTCCCAGTATAATCGACTGACCTGCAGTTACACAGGGATAGACCATAGGGGGCGTTTTTTCCCCATCTGAGCTCCTACAGGGGCTGCTGTACCAACGGGAGACTCGGTTGATGAAATATGAATTCAGATCGCTAATAAAAAAATCAAACGACAATACACGTCGTCGGCACTCAACGGGGGGTCTGATAAGACGACAATACACGTCGTCGGCATTCAAAGTGTTAAAGGTAGAATCTGTAATACCATCACACAGCGACCTCTAGGCAAAAAAGTTGATTATTTTTTTTTGGTCCGATGTGTGGGTTGGAGTTTAGTAACTTACTATGGGATGAATTTCCCCAGATCTCTCTTGGCAGAGCCTGAGGTGTGGCCAGCAGTAACGACCCCTCCCCCCTCCCTTATACCCACTGAAACCCAACCCCCACATCAAAAGCAAAAAACATAAACAACGCAACCCCAATTGGGGCTCTTTTGCTCTAGAGGTCGCTGTTTGACAACATTACAGATTTGACCTTTAACGTAATTATGTTTTATATATTTTCCTTTGCATAAGCACACATAACACAAAAAGTATGTGTTATTCTCTTATGCTTTACAACTGTACTACTAGTATGTGTTTTATTGAATAACAGTAGGAATGAGACGAAGAAGAAATATCCGTATTTAACAACAACAACAACTTATTAAACTCCCGCTGAGCAGGGCACGTCCTTTGAGCAAGGCACAATCCTTAGCAAGGCATATCTCTGATGGAGAGTCACAACAAACACTGATATTTGTTTATTCGTAAGGCCCTTATTGGTAGGCTACCTCCTTATACTACATCATTATTGGAATAGAATTTTGGAACCTATGGAACCCGTTCTAGTGACTGGCTGGTCCTTAAGGTCCCCGAGTTTGCTCTGAACAGGGTAAATCTGCATTTACTATGATGCCCCTCTAGCTCATGGAATGAACTCCAACAGTCCTTAAAGCTTGAGATTCTCCCCTCTGTTGCAGAGTTTAAAACCTTGATCTCCAACCATTGTCAATCAAGTTGTACGTGTTTTAATTTATTTCCTATCCTTGTTTTATGTCTTATTGTTATGATTTTATATGCTGTGTGATTTTATATGCTTTTTTCAGCTTATTTCTGTATGTACACTTTACGCTACTGTAAATAAAGGAAACCAAAGTTGCCTGTTGAGTTTTAAAGAAAGGTTTGAAATGAAATAAAAATGTGCAGGTTCGGCAGCATGACAGGCAGTTCTACTGTGGTGTGAGAGGTTCAGATTCTATCTTTGTAGCGGTCTCTAGTGGAGCTAAACAGTTTAGATCAAGGATGTTTTATAGGAGAGAGTGATACGACATCATTCTAGACGTTTTGGTCGAGGCGCCGCACTGAGCATGTATTTACAGAGCTGTGTTATCAGGTCAGTAGAGGGAATGAGGTTTGGTACGGATGGCGACCGCCCATAATTCATCTGTTGACAAGTTTACCATTAGATCCTATTGTGAAAAGCTATGATTTGATATGTCTGCACTTTATGTGCTCATTTTATGCCTGTCTTTTTTCGGTTGTGAAGCACTTTGAGCTGCAGTTTCTGTATGAAAGGTGCTATACAAATAAAGTTTATTATTATTGTTATTATTATTGTGATATCGGCCCGGTTTCTGAGGTCTTGTCGATTCTATTACAAATGAATGGACTTCAGGTAAACTGCTTGATCTGTTTCCTGTGTGTACGTACTGTACAGTTGAGTGTGTGTGTATTATACACATCCCATAGGCACAGCTTTGGGGGGCGGGGGGGTGCAGGTGACATGCCCCCCTCAATATTGTCCCCATTGAGCGGGTACACATGTTGTCTTTTTCTTTACATAAATAAAGACATTTTCACCATGAATTGATGCAGAAAAGGCACAAATTGATGCAGAAAAGTACACGAGAATGCAAGAAATTATTTGAGGCTCAGATCTCATGCTTAAAGTGTGTCCCCCAAGGTTGAAACCAAATCGACACCCTTCCATGTAACCCTCCATAACCCCAGGTAGAAGGTTTTCTTCATGGTTAACACAATCTGCGCCGGAAACGAGTTAACTCGTTATTGCCCACCATGCGTTCAGCGCCAGAAACGAGTTTACTCGTTTTTGGCATCGTTATTTCGTTTATTTGCTATATCTATTCATAATTCATAGCTGCAGCCTCTGGTATAGCCTTCAGACCCTGTCTGAGCTGGCAGACGGTCAACACCGCCATCTACAGCCAGGCGGAGCGGGGGGGGGCGGGGGCGAGCGCCCCGCTACGACGGTCATTTCATGTATGCACGAGGAGACATAATGATGATAATCTAACGTTGATTTCAGGATGATTAGATAATCAGCCGAAAAATTACAACGTTATGACTGGATTACAGTAAAATGCCTTTTTCTCATCTTTTTCCTGGAATTACTGAAAAGCACCCAATAGATATTAGACCCATAGATATAATATAAGATATAATTTTAAGCACTCGCAAATGTCGCAGTCTAAAACTATATCCATTGAATAAAGACCTGGCGATGAAGGGAGATCAGCGGGCCCTGCTGCTGGTGGTCAATGTGTTAAGTAATGGTAAAAGCACTGTATATTCTTGTACTTTTGTGCATTATGTACACTACTTTATATGATGCTATGGGTGAAGTCACTACGTACGTTTTTGCATTGTTATTGATTATTTATTAAAGGTGCTATAGATATTTTAATACATCCACAGAGCTTTTAGAAAGGTGCGGAATAGAAGAAGTATATTGCTTTCCTCCCCAAGAAATTATTAATTCATGAATTTATCATTTAAAAAAAGTGTGCAGGTCCAAAATGAATGTTGTTGTTTACATGTTGCGTCCATTTATCCCCTCCCTACTTCCCATTTCCCCACATGGAATGCACCTGATTGGATAAATTACATGCTGGTGCTCTAATGCGACATCTAGAGGCTGAATGTTATCTATAGCACCTTTAATATTGTCCTGCTCCATACCTTTTTTTCTTTTTAAATCTGCACAAATAAACTAAACTAATACTGTATGCATCTTCACCATGTTCTTGGAAGCGGTGGGGGGGAAATACATAATAGCCTACTGTGTGTGTATACAGGCAAGGCTTAATGGTAAACAACAACATTGTGGATGAAAACAAATACTGTATATAAAACAGCTGTACAACTGTAAACATGTGAATTCCCACTGCCATAAACCGCACTCATTATATCATAATCCAGGCGGTGTGCCTATCGTATGCTCTTGAACTCACGAGGCACGTGGCGCAGCACGCCCTGTAGGCACCACCAGAGACCTGAGAACTCAGGCGTCCTATGTACTGTGTAATTATCCTGTGCAGTGATTACCAGGTGCACTGACCTGCACTGTCAGACCGTACATTATTATCTCTCCTCGGGAGGAACGGTTGGAGGGAGAGAGAGAGAGAGAGAGGAGGGAGAGAGAGATAGAGATAGAGATGAGGGAGAGAGAGAGAGAGAGAGAGAGAGATAGATAGAGAGAGAGCGAGAGAGAGAAAAAGAGAGCAAGATGAGGGAGAGATGAGGGCGAGATGAGGGAGAGGGAGAGATAGATAGAGAGTGAGGAGGGAGAGAGAGATGGAGAGAGAGAGTTAGAGGGAGAGATGAGGGACAGATGAGGGATAGAGAGAGAGGGAGAGGGAGAGGGAGAGGGAGAGAGAGAGAGTGTGAGAGCTGTCATGGTTTGAGGATGCACTGACCTGTAATGTTTCTAATGATCACTCTCTGCAGGTAATTGCTCAGGCTAAACATATGGTATCAAATTGCACTGAACCATTTCGACGTGGATGCCAACTCCACTGACGAGAGGACAGGGTGAGAAACACTGTGCAGATACACTACCGGCCAGTAGAGGGCCCAGTAATAATATCCCCCAAAACAACTAGAATTTCTTTGACTGACTATATAAATATTCTATAGAAAATTGCGAGCTTAGAATTTTAAGGTTCAACCCTACATTCTGAGTAGTTTTGACATTATAGAGATATTTTTTTGATATCTGATATGAACATTTAATTTACATTTTGTAAACATTTCTGGACATCTAACTTCACCCACATGTAAAAAGACCTGCTCCTGTGCTATGTTGTATGAATTTTTTTTGAAAATAACTTTTTACATAAAATAAAATAAGTCAGATAGAAGCTTCAATTTCCAAGGTCAGGGAACTTGGAACAAGCAAGGTCAGTGTTTGTCAGAGGAAAGGAAAATCGAGAAAAGAGGCAGGGTTTGAGATGGTCAATTATAATGAGAATGCCACGTGCTCAAAAGAGTAAGCATGGTTGCCCTTGAGTTAGAAACAAAGACTATGTGTAATACTGAAGCATAGTTCACATACTCTCGCTCAGAGCAACCAGGAAATCAAGTGAAAAAGCCTTTATTAATCAGCTATGTCAAGAAAATTGTTTTGACCACAGAGGGGAGACCCTGTGAGACTCTTGACACAGGCTACAAGGTTTTAATTTATTTCCTCACAACAAGTACCCTTTGATATTACAGAAAATTACATTACATATACAACTATAATCATTCACAGTCAATCCTAACTATTATCAGTAGCGTAATGTTGACAAATAGCGCCAAGATATCCACAGTAGAGCAATTAAGGATGCATGATAACGCAAACCTGCACAGACCACAATGTATGACGTATATGATGTCAGTTAGGGTACCTTGTGTATACTGCACCTTGTGTATACTGTTTACTTTTACTCTTACTTATATAACATATTCAGATTCAAATGTTTTATTGCCTACATTTATTGGGAACGTATAATATAACCAATAGGGCATACAGAACCTCATCATCAACCTTTGTTTTCACCGTTTATTTTTCTCATATTTTTATATTCAGAGTTAATTATATTGTTTACACTGTTTATTTGTTTTCATATGTTTATATTCAGATCGAATTGTATTGCCAATATCTATGTCTTTCTACTATTACCCTGCCCATACCTGACATCTCTGGGTGCAAGTTTCATGACTCTAAAACAAAGAGATCAGGAGATACTTTCATTTGACAATTGTGTTTACGTTTAGATTTATTTAGCTGACGCTTTTATCCAAAGTAAATGGTAAATGGCTGCATTTACTGTATATAGCGCTTTTACCCAAAGCGCTTTACAATTTGTTCCTCACATTTGACCCATTCACTCAGACATTCACACACCGACGGTGGAGGCAACCATGCAAGGTGCCGACCTGCTCATCGGGAGCAGTTAGGGGTTAAGTGTCTTGCTCAAGGACACTTCGACATGCTGCCCGGGAGCAGCGGGAATCGAACCGGGAACCTCCGGATCAAGGCCACGTAATCATCCCTTCATATTGGCTGATATCAATCCCTGTCTCCTGAGACGTTCATCCATTGTGTAGTGTGATGTGTGCCTAGTGCCTGCATAGCCCAAGGTTGGGTGCTACCAGTGGTGGTGAAGGAGGCAATTTCCACCCTACATTGTGGGGAGCGCTTTGAGTGTCTAGAAAAGTGCTATATAAATGTAATAAATTATTATTATTATTATTATTATTATTATTATTATTATTATTATTATTATTATTATTATTACATAATAGTAAAAAGACAGTTGTTTGCTTGGACATTTACTTTGATTTCATGTGTACACATGTACCAGAACAAACCTGAACTAGGAAACAAAATCTTAGACTTCATATAATTCTACCTCATTCACTTGGAATGGATACAAAAATGTAAAGTTGCATTGACATCGTAACCAAATAATAATTTATACCCCATATTTAAATGCACAAGTGACCCACGAGGGGGCAACAGGATAGTATAAAGATTATACCGTGAGGAAATGATTTCGCATGAGGGCAGAAATCAAAAAGCTTGTCAAAAATGCAGTTTTTGAGATGGGCTTCTCAATCTATACACCATGCAAGAAACATTTACTTTTGTTTCCGTCATGATTAATTGCTTCAACCCCTCGAGTCCATTCACAAACATATTATACTGTAACACCAGCCAGCGCTGCTATTTTATTGAAGTTTCATTAAAGGGAAGAATGGTTGCTGTTGCCAGGTAATTTCCCTGGTGGGTATCCACTAACATTCCCTCACAATGGAGTCTCCAACAATTTCCCAATAAGGGCTTTGGTTTTCCATTTCTCTCCTGGAAATCCCCTGACCTTAAATTATTCTATTAATAATATGAAACCATTTTGGTATAGCTTGAACCTCCTGCGATTTCACTTGTCCAGTGTATCACGTAGCATGTCCATGTGGACGTATTAGTTGAAACTGTCTTCCAGTGTAGCACTCAGGACATACCGGTCTGTGGACGTATTATACCAGTTGAAATGGCGTCAGATGTCAGCCTGTGATCCATTAAACTCCTTTGTTAAACGGAAAGCCCTCTTCTTCTGAAGTCTGGCCGCGTTCTTTCCTCTGTAGACATTCACCAAAGCTGAATAAACACCACGATTTCACACATATTCCTCGGACAATGTGCAACGTCGCCGTTTTGGGACACATGCTCTAGATCAGACTTTCTGCTATAATACCTCAGAGTGAAATTTGAATGTTTTTTAAACTTTTGGGTCTTCTAGATTTGTACTTGTGAGATGTTTCAGAGTGCAATCTTCACAAAACGCTATGGGTTTGCGCCCTAACCCAACCTGTAATGTAAGGTAAGTACCTAAATCTTTTACTTAGAGGTATGTTCAGTCCTGAAATCAAGGGTGAAACCTACTCCATAGTGCACCCAAAGTACATTTCAACGTTGACTTTGCATCATATATGATTTGGAGCTATCTATAGATATTGCTGGCCGTCCCTTGTGAACAGAGAGATATTATTAAGTGTGACAGATTTCATGTATGACTATTATATATCATCATATCTTCCCCATAACGCCGATGGGCACTATTTGGAACTAATTAGATGCTTCCCTGAGACGAGGTATTCCTATAGCATATGGTTTACCGTCAAAGGATATTGCACTGACTATCTCCCCTGTGGGCATTTACTCTCACATGGACTCGCGCACACACACACACATACATACACACACACGCACACACACCTGTGCGCACACACACACACACACACACACACACACACACACACACACACACACACACACACACACACACACACACACACACACACACACACACACACACACACACACACACACACACACACACACACACACACACACACACACACACACATCCACAGGTGCTATATTGCAATTGCTACATATTAATCCCCTAACAAGCTAGAACACACACACACACACCAACTCGCACGCACGCACGCACGCGCACACACACACACACACAATAGCTGTGCAATAGATATTAGATATATTAATTCACGAACAAACAGAAACACACACACATGCAAACACATACAATCACACTCTCTCTCACACACAGATGAACACTTGTGAGGCCGCAAGCACAGACAGACACACACACATGCACAAACACACACACATACACACACACATACACACAATAGCTGCGCAATAGCTGTATATTAATTCACGAACAAACAGGAACACACACACATACACACACACACATACACACTCACACATGGGAGGAATAATGCAGCTGCCCTGGGGGAATTCACTAACAGCCTGGGTCAATTAACAACACCTTCGCCCAGCAGGCAATTAGTGCTCGTTAACCTCCAACCTCTATGAGAACACCATGCCCTGTCACTAATGAGATCCTCCTTATTCACCCTGCCTGGGAGAGTGAGAGAGAGTGAGAGAGAGTGTGTGTTTGTGTATGGATAGATGTGTGTGTGTGTGCGTGCGTGCATGCGTGTGTGTGTTTGCTTGTGAGACAGCGAGAGATAGAAAGAGAATGAAAGAGGGCAAGGTGTGTGTGTATGTGTGTGTGTGTGTACGCGGTTTGTGCATGTGCTTTGGTCTATCATGCACGTGCGCGCGTACCGCCAGGTGTATGCGTTGCATGGCGCATCTTTCTGTGTGTGTTCTCCTGAACCCCCCCCCCCCTGACACCATCACACCAGGAGGAGGAAGTGTATTTTATGCTAATGATTTAATTATTCTGCAGAGATAACGACTCATCAGGAGATAACGCTCGCTTGATAATCGAGGTAGATTCCTCTGCGGGGGAGCGATACCTAATTTCATGCCATGGATAATCAAGGAGAAGCTCGGAGAAACAAGACCTCAAAAGACCCTCAAAGAGACTAAAGAACAAACACTTTTACGTTGCTATATTTATAGAAATAAAAAATAGTTGAAAAATTAAAGCTTTCAAAGTATTTTTTGTTGCTCTTTATGCTTCATCTGGACCATTTCGACTTGACAACTTAAACATTCTAAATGGACCCTGAGTTTATTTCCTGTGGCAGGGTTTGCTATGCATCAGACCGCCGATATGTCAATCACACAGATTTTTGATTTTTGCATTGTCCAACTAACACCTCTCCCGAAGGCTAACCGGCCATGTCCGCTTCCATTCATTGTGCTAAGCTAGGCTAACGTGCAGCCAGATAGCGCTCTACTGAAAAAAAACTGGTATATCTTCTTGTCTCTCTCTGGAGAAGACGGTAAGCTAATTGCCCAAAATGCAAAACAAACATTTCAAACAACGTAAGCTAACAGGCTAAATACAATGGTGGTCAATAGGAACGGTGTTTTCCCCGGAAAAGTATGTGTGGCCAACGTACCCGGAGGTGCCGGTCTGATGTATTATCAGTAGCAGACAGGAGATAAATGTGGGTCCAAGCTGTTCCCACCGAGCGACACAACCCCACTGAAACGGTCTGATCCACCGTAGCCGCCGTAAACATCCTCAAGTCAGACCATCTGTCCTCCATTAGCACAGCCTTGCCCACTACAACCTGTTCTTCCTGAAATGCTGTAAAGTAAAACCGAATCATGCTATTTTTACACAAAGGTCGCGTCTCTGAAACCGCAAGTTTTCCAGACCATTCCTTAGGATTTCTGACGGAGGAAATTAGGTCATGGTGTACTGTTCCAGAACCCTTGTAGTTTCATGCTCATTTCACTTTTACCTGAAGCAGCCATTATGTGCAACCTTTTCCCACGTTACTGCCCATGGTAAAAGTTATGTTTCACCACAGTACCACTTTTGTCCTTAACCTCTTAATCTCTTTAGCCCTAGCCCTATTTCCAGAAAATACATACCTAAGTAAATGGAAGATTGCTCCACTTACACAGGGCCATTTGCATGTTCTTGGTATCTATGGATCTCAGGGAATGTATTCCCAGTGTCAGAAATATTTTGTCTGTTACTAGGCTTGAGTAAATTGTAATGAACCAAAGGAGAATATCAAGTCTGTAGAGATGGATTCATGGCGTGATGTCATTGTGGGTCCGGTATCGGACCCATCGGGCTTAAGAGGTTAAACCTGAGCGGTCCGGTACTGGACCGCAAATGACATCACGCCATAAATCCATCTCTACAGAATGTATGAATTAATGTTGAATTATTATTTTTCAAATTTAGCCAAGAGTAAATACCCTAACCCTGTCAAAACAGCAGTCAAAGTGTATATTTTCAGTATTACCTTTGTTTACCAATGATTTCAACTGTAAATCTCAGGGCATTGAGTCGGAAACCAACACATATTGACGGGAGGAAGTGGCCCAGCCAAAAGTGAGTGTAGTCTTTTGAAGGAAGAGACCCAGGGCTTTCGATGGGCTTTCGAATTTCGAAAAACTACACTACCCAGCTCATGCCAGCCCCTGTCAATCATCTGACTTCTGGATTAACTTTTTAATTTCTCTTATTTTTCGGGATTATCTCCCACAAACCTGAATGTTATTGCCATAAAACATAACGCAGTTAGTTAACTTTCTGTGAACATTTAGCAAAAAACGGCATTGCAATCTGATGAAAATTTGAGAATTTTACATTATAAAAAAGTAGCTGTACAGTAGATTTCATTCATGGTTTGTGAATCACGCCTGGTGATACTAAATCCAGATTGAACTCCATTGCCATTGGAAAGGGGGATTTGGCCCGATCCATATATGTGCGACTTGGCCATATTAAGGTAATTTATAGGCCTAATATTCTATATTCTATAATCATATTTCAAATTGCATGTGTCCGGATGGCAGAATTCAGTACTGTATCTACAAAACCTTCTGTTTAATCATCTTCCCTTTATTCATTTGCTTAGCTTTGTTGTACACATTATCTCAATAAGGTGCTGAACGAGCTCAGTGGCAATTGTTCATGTCTGGTAAATTTGAGCATGGTGTTATTCAATTCAACAATTTACTCAAGCCTAGTAACAGACACGATATTTCTGACACTGGGAATATTCCCTGAGATCCATAGATGTCCCTAGATACCAAGAACATGCAAATGGACCTTTCGGATTTTCAGAAAATAGGGCTAGGGCTTAAGAGGTTAAAACATATCCTGGAATAATTCAATTTAGACCATGATACTGACTGACATTATATAATGTTATTTTGATCATTTGTGGTCACTTGATGGTAGTGGCTAAAAGACAATCTATTGAGAACAACTTTTTTGTAAAAGGTTTGTTTGAGAGACACACACATTTGGTGTTACATTAGTCCAATTAGTTGTACTGTGTAACAATGAAACGTTTATTTCCTACATGGTGTGGGAGCTCTACAGTGCAATGGGCTGGCTCCTCATATCCTGAATGGAAGCGGACTGTCCAACTAACACCTCTCCCGGCTAACCGGCACTGTCTGCTTCCATCCATTGTGCTAAGCTAGGCTAACGTGCAGCCAGATAGCTTTCTACTGAACGTACAGAGAGGAAACTGGTATCTATCTTCTTGTCTCTCTCTGGAGAAGATGATAAGCTAATTTCCCAAAATGTTGGCGTGTTCTTTTAAAACAGACTTGGATGGCTCTTTGTCTCAAGGGTCAGTTTCACTGTGTATCGATCGAGAGAGAAATCTCTATAGACCCGTTCGGTAAAATTCCGTCGCTATAGGGAAACAGCTCCACAATGGCTACCGCCGTAACAGGCGACATCTGCTCCTCTTACCCTGAGCTTCTCGTAGCGGTCGCTCAGCGCCGCCACCTGGTGGTCCCGGTGCCTCCCCACCAGCTTGCACAGCGAGCAGATCAGCTGGTCGTCGGTCACGCAGTACATGTTGACCTTCTCCTCGTCGTGCTCCAGACACTGGAGGCCGCGGAGATGCGTGTCGGTCATGGGCTCGATCAAGCCGGTGGCCCGTGAAGGGCTTCTTGTTGGGGGTGCGTGGCGCGCAGGCACTCGTCGCAGTACGGACACCTCGCATGTCACGCACGTCTTGACGGCGTCCTGCGGCGGCTCCTGCTCGCAGAAACTGACACTGGACGGGCTCGGGCGGCGTGCCCGGGCTGGACATGGCGACGTTGGCGACGGGCACGAGAGCCAGTCGGTTGTTGTTGTTGCTCCCTTCCTCGCCGGGCGAGTTGGGCCCCGCTCTGGGGCAGCTGTGGCGGCAGCGGGCCGGCAGACGACGAGGCTCGCTGGACGCGGTCGATGATGTTCTGCAGGGTCACGTTCCTCTTCAGTCCCTCAAGGCCTCGCTGGGGACTCAGGGAGATGACATAGCGACAGGTGGGGCACTGGAAGGGCGCCGATGCTGTGAACGGACTCGTTGGTGGCGCAGTGGGAGACCAGGATGCGGTGGGCGCAGCCGAAGCAGCAGGCTGTGCGCGCAGGGAAGCAGCAGCGGGTCCTCGAAGAGCTCCAGGCAGATTGGGGCAGGTCAGCTCCGGACTCCAGAGTGTCCATCCTGCGCTCAGAGAGGACCAGGCGGTGACCGGGCGCACAGTCAGCGAAATCCAGGAGAGCTGCTCAGCCGTCTGCAGGATAGAAAGGGAGGGAGGGAGGGGAGGGAGGGAGGGAGGGGGGAGGGAGAGAGAGAGAGAGGAGAGAGAGAGAGAGAGGAGAGAGAGAGAGAGGAGAGAGGAGAAGAGAGAGGGAGAGGAGAGAGAGAGAGAGAGAGAGGAGAGGAGAGGAGGAGAGAGAGAGGAGAGAGGAGAGAGGAGAGAGAGAGGAGAGAGGGAGGAGAGGAGGAGAGAGAGAGAGAGAGAGAGAGGAGAGAGAGGAAGGAAAAAGAAACCACAGGGGATTTGTGAGTAAATGAAATAAGACAGCTTACTATTTCCTGCTTACGTCTGAAGGGTGCGTATCTCCGTGGAACAGAGCATAGCAAAATACACAGAGGATTTAGAGAATAGCTGAGTTGTGCGTAGTGTCAGACTCCACACATCTGTGAAAAGGTGGAGATAAAAGTGGAAAGCGATAACTGGAAAGACCAGACGGGCAGAGTATCACAACGTTGTAGTTTACAGAGATACTGGATTTCACTTTAGTTGAAAATATTTATTTATTTTATTTACATTTTAACCTTTTTTTTACATGCATTCCCCAAGATCAGCTGATATTACAGTTTTTACAGTACAGATGTACATTATGTCCTCTCTCTCTCTCTCTCTCTCTCTCTCTCTCTCTCCTCTCTCTCTCCTCCTCTCCTCTCTCCCTCCTCCCTCTCTCTCTCTTCACACACACACACACACACATCAATATCTCTGTCTACCC
>NC_140165.1:49986776-49991776 GCF_963971535.1 Notolepis coatsorum
AGCATAAGCCATCTTCTCTGTGAATGTCATTGACCAACTTTCAAACAGTGTCCCCAAATGAATAAAGTTTTCTCATTAAACAAAATAGAAACAACATTTCAAAGGGTCTTGAAGGAAGTCTGATGTCCTTGGTAGCTGAACAAAGATCAAAGCGAGGAAGGGGCTAATTAAACGTAAACTCTGACTCTAGTTGCGGCCGCCTGAGTCCTCCGTCCCTGCTCCACTTCTGAATCATTCATTAGCTTTAGTCCAACACGGATGTGGCTTCTCTTAGCTATACGTGTTGTTTAATCTGTTTAATCTTTAATAAGAAGCTCTTTCATTCCATTTTCTAAAAGACCCTGCTCCAACAAGGATGGGACATTCCTGGGGCGGCCAGGTGGCGTAGCGGAGATTGCCTTCGTCACCAACACCGGAGACGCTGGATTCGCCTGTTCGAATCCAGCTCACAGCTCCGGCGTTGTCACCAGCTTGGCTGGCCGTTCACACTAGCGCCTGGGGCGCCTGCTCAGCGCGGATAGGATCTAAGGGGGTAGTGTGATCCTTCCACACGTTACACCCTCTCAGTGAGAGTCCACGCTGCCAGGTGAAAAGAAGCGGTTGATTGGCTAGACGTGTGTCGGAGGAAGCACGTGATAGCCTCCACTCTCCCAGACCGACTGTGGGGGGTAAGTGCGCAGCGACCAGGAAGGGGATTGGGAATTGGCATAACGACTAACATTGGGGTGGGAGAAAATCGGAGGAAAAAGGAGCGGGAAAAAGATAAAAAAAAATTATAAAAAGGATGGGACATTCCACCAAAAAACAAACAAACCAAATTCAATTTAAAGAAAATGTAAATGAAGAAAGATCCATAATCAGTCTATTGGGCTGGATTTATTTTCTATGATGATAATAATAATAATAATTATTATTATTATCATTATTGTTATAATAATATACTTTATTGTGGATATAAAATGTAATCTACTCAAATAATACACAACAGGGCTGTGCCATATCATAGGATTCACCATAATACTGGTATAGATTTGTACAAAAAAAAAAAACAGGGTTATCAAGTGGGCACCTCCCTTCACTGGTGTTTCATCAAGTTAGGCCCACGACACCTCAAGAAAGCTAAACAGCTAGCTCTAGTGTCCCAGAACCACCCCTCCATGCTAGCTCTAGGCCACGCATAATACACATTATAATGGGTTATGCTGATTTGTCTCCTTATTAAGAGGTACTTCAAGTCCTCGTTGGAAAACAGGTCTGTGTACGTTTCTATCACTGTGAGGAACAGCGTTTGGCTATAACACGTTGTTGTGTACTCATGAAACCAGGCAGCAGAGCAGTTGTTCTCACTCTCTTTTTTAACATTTCATTGAGATTAATATTTCAACCGTATAGCCCCGACAACTTGTCTTGAGAATTGAAAGAAATCCTTGTTTTTCACAGATCTCCTCGCACTGGAAAATGAAACGCCCATCAAACGTGTTGGAGAGTATACTTTGTATATAAATATCTAAATGGTAAATGGTTCATTTATATAGCACTTTTATCCAAAGCGCTTTACACTTTTTGTTCCTCACATTCACCCGGGAATGCCCGGGAGGAGTGTGAATCGAACCGGGAACCTTCCGATTACCAGACAACTGCTTTACCTCCTGAGCCACTCTGTAGCCTACTGTACATACCTGTATAATCCTTTTTACATATCTGTAGATTCTATATTACTGTACAAAACCTTATGTTTTTAAAATGTTTTATTAATGTACGCTGTCCCCCTTGAACAAATAAAATAAACCTAAACTCTTACTAGTTATGCTGCTGGCCAGTATGATTTACTACCAGAGTGTCTTTATACCTGTATCACTGTACATATTAATATTACAACTCTGATACACTATTACTCAGTAGTACTAATTTATATATGTTATGCCCAGTTTAATCACCCGTACATTGTATATTACTATTGCACTTTACTCTTACATTTGCACTCTGGTTGGATGCCAAACTTATTTGTGTTGTACTGTACTTAAACTGTACTGTAATGACATGTCAAATCCATGGAATGTACGCAACCATTAGCGAATAGCTTGCCAGTGAAAATGCATGTCAATAAAAAAAATAAGTGAAAAAAAAGTATTCACTCACCATGGTGATTATTGGTATCTTGTCTCTCATGCCATTTTCGCAGGCAAGCTATTTGTTTGTTTCTCAATGTGCCACTTTCAGACCCAATGTCAGGCTAAATTTGGTATGGCAGAAAATGAAACTAAAATAAATAAATATAAGCTGTGTCTCAATTCATTTGAAGGATAACAAATATGAAAAACTTAATAAAGTGATGTAATAATGAGTGTAGATTGTGCATTACAACAGCTGTCAGCCTCCTGCCATTGCTGCTGGTTGTTGTGAAATGCATTCTGGGATAATAATAATAATTCATTTATTTTGTATAGCGCTTTTCAATGACCCAAAGTCGCTGAAAATGGCTGTCCTGAAGGATCTATCAGTTGGATCCTCCAAATTTGGGAAAAGAAGCTGCCTTTCTCTGCCACATTTTGAAGGAGCCTTCGCGGAATGAGTCACGTTCACAGTCTTGGTCACGCCGTTGTGACACTATACGGTCTTCAAATGCATCCTTTGAAGGATACAGCCCTCTGAATTGAGACACAGCCATAGTAACCAGCCCGAAAGCGTGCATTTTTATGAAATGGAGGAGGTGGGGGAGGGGAGTTGCCCATCCGGTAGTTTGATGTGAGTGACTCTGGCAATCTGTATAGCACAATCAAGAAGTAGGTCAGACCCATCCATTGACCTAGCTAAGCATAATCAGCATCCACTGTCTGTGCGTGTGTGTGTCTGTGTTTGTGTGTGTGTCTCTGTGTGTTGTTTCGTGTCTACATGAACTCATACAGGCCAATTTTCTAACAAAAACACAGAGGGAACAGTGGGTCCAAGCAAAAAAGCATCTAAATCTGAGTGCAAACATAATGATATGGCTGTCGTTGTGCGTGCTGTCAAGCGGACAGAGGGAGGAGAAGAGACTCCAAAAATAGGCTGTGTGTTTTCATGGGGGGGGGGGGGGGGGGGATTCATTGGGGATTTTCAATCGTTTTGGGAATGAGACTTAATCACATACAATTGACCCAAACCCCGCCCTCTTTTCTTGATCCTCCAATGACAAAACCGCCGCTTCCCTCGGACAAACTTTGTATTGTAAGACATGTGTGCCCCAAAAACCACCAAGCAATACTCCAACTGAGAGGCAGAATTCACAATAATAAAAAAAAGCAATCATTTATATTACGTTTAAAATGTTATAATTGTGGAAAAATTCGCTTTTGTCTTTTGAAACGGCATCCCGTTTTATTTGTTCACATAAACCCATTTAAAACCTCTCGCCTGATCATCGGATTGGCAGTTCATAAAAAGCATAATCTCCGTTTTGAACACATGAACGTGGGAGGCTGTGAGAGATGACCCTTTGGCCTTGCGGGGTAATAAAGAACATGTATTTTCAGGCTCCAAGCTTTCCGTTGTGTAAAAGGTCTCGACAAACGTTATCCTTGCAGTAATTACATTTAGAGTTATAGCCGGTGCAGTTCAGCCACTAGATGTTGCACTAGACCACCAGTATGTCATCCACTCAGGTGCCTTCCACATGGGGAAACAGGAAGTACATGCACGCAATGCACGCATGTGAACAACAACATTATTTTGGACCCGCACATTTTTTTATTATTATGAATTCAATAATCAATATTTTTATTCCACACCTTTCTAAAAGCTCTGTGGATGTATTATTGTTTAAAAATGATTACTCTACATAAACACGTCATCTATAGCACCTTTAAAGGTGTCAAATGACCCATGAAGACTCAACCTGAATGACGGGCTTGTGTGTGAGTCTACGTGCTCCACATTTCAAAGGATCAAAAATATCTTTGAAAATGAAAACGTGGAACAATCTCATCTGCGTGACAGAAGGGTGAAACAGAAAAAAGAAAAGCCGCGCTGAACGTGGCGAGAGAATGACATGCAATGAAGTGAAGTGTGACTCCTGCCCGTCAGGGCCGTCACCGTGCCATTCCGCTGAGAGGGCGCTCTTTCACGCTATATTTCATTAGTTCCATTTAGCCCCCAGAACTAAAGATGTGCCTGGTTATGGACGCATACATTACGTATTATGTATTATGTATTTTAGGCGGATTTTCAGAAAATAGGGCTAGGGCTTAACAGGTTACCTCTTTAGCCCGATCGGTCCATTGGTGGACCGCAAATGACATCACATCATAAATCAATCTCTCCAGATTCCAGCGGTCCATCACCTTTTCACCAGCGGTGCTGACTCCCGAGTTCCAAACCAATCCGTTACTTTTACTGAACGGTACAGATTTAGACCATTCGTTTGAGGTCACCGGGACAATATTGATTGAGATTCAATTATTTTTCTCACCGTTAAGAGAGAGAGAGTTCTGTCATCGTTCCGTCTGTCAGACTGGCAGAACATCACATTGCTTTGCTTTGATTTACGTCACTCTGTTACTGGACTGGAACTCTGGACCTCATCACACTCACTCTGGTGATTGGCTAACGCTTAAGGTCCCCGGAGTTTGCACTGAATTAGGGAAATCTGCTTTTGTCTTCTGTGCCCCCGACGACACGTGGAGCGTCCCAACACACTTTAAAACTCAATACTTTCATATCTATTGATCAGCTTAAATCTTTAATATCCAGTCTGTAGTGTAGTGTCGTGGCATACATTCAGAAGTCAGTACTTGTCAGTCGTTATTAGATTATTTACCTATACAAAAAAAGTGAAATAAAACATACATTAGCCACTGTAGTTGTTTTAATTCATTTAAATTGTTTCATTGATTGACTTTTCTGGTTCTATATTGTTTTTGTATTACGACTTGACGTCATTGTAAATGAGAGTTTGCTCTCAATGATCTTTTGAGATTAAATACAAATTGAATTGAATTGAATTGAATTGAATTTGTTACACA
>NC_140165.1:49996776-50024276 GCF_963971535.1 Notolepis coatsorum
GCATAGCTTGCTTCTGCGTTAGCTAATGGTTAGCGATAGCCGGGTTGAGCTAACTGTTAGCCAGTTAGCTGTTTAGCTACGACGTTAGCTGCCGGCTGCGCACGGCTGGGAACGTTAGCTTGATGCGATCAGTTAGCCTAGAGTTAGCTGTTAGCTTGTGCTACGACCATTGACATTAGCCATGAGAATAGCAGGGGGTTCTGGCACTCTGACTACGACATCATCTTTGACAGAAGATGTAGTCGGGCCTGCACCATGACAAGGCTCCGGCCATAGCTTATTTTTGTCCCGCCAGCGAGAGGCCTTTCGTCAACGTGGAGACCTGTGTTGCGGCCTTTCGCCCTGCGTTCCTTGGTGCAGGTAAGATGAATGAAAATGTCATGACATTACCCCACTCTTCCTTCCTTCCCCTCCCGAATGTTTTGTTAATAACGATGTTTTTTTCCAGGCATTTAAATCTCGCACAGGGCCTCGCATTTCTCCCAGGCGGCCCTGGACGCGGGCAAATACTGCGGCATGGTCATGCTGGACCTACAAAAAGCCTTCGACAGTGTCAATCACTCCATTCTGATTGACAAGCTAAAAGCAATGGGTTTTGATAGACTATCAGTGAGATGGATGCAATCCTACCTAGAGGGGAGAGAACAGATGGTGGAGGTAAACGGTACCCTATCCCCTCCCCTCACAGTGAGCTGTGGCGTTCGACAAGGAAGCATACTAGGACCGCTACTGTTCCTAATTTATGCAAATGACATGTCGTCAGCTTGTGACTGCAACTTGTTCTTGTTCGCAGACGACTCAGCCCTGCTTTTCTCTGACAAGAACAAATTACAGGTTGAAAAAAACCTCAGCTCAGAACTAGGCAAAATCTGCATATGGCTCGCTGATAACAAACTATCATTACACATGGGCAAAACAGAGTCCATTCTCTTCGGTTCAAATAACAAACTCAGCAAGACCGACGGCTTCTCAGTTACAGTGGGTGACAATATTGTCACAAGGAAAGATGAAATTACCTACCTGGGCTCAATCCTAGAGGCTAATATTTCCTGTGACAAAATGGCATCCAATGTAATAAAAAAAGTCAACCAACAAACTCGATTCTTGTACCGGATCTCCTCTCTGGTAAACAAGAACACCCTGAGGACTCTGGCAGGAGCACTCATACAAGGGTACTACGACTATGCTTGCACATCATGGTACCAAAGCACCTCAAAGGCGCTAAAAACTAAATTACAAACATCTCAAAACTAACTGGTCAGACTACTGCTTGACCTTACTCCTAGAACCCACCTCACCCCTGGCCACTTTGACAACCTAGGATGGCTTAGAGTAGACGACAGAGTACAGCAACTTGCAATGGGCCTGGTCTACAAGATACACTACACGACCAAGGTACCCATGTACATGTCAAAATACTTCCCAAAGGTCAGTGAATACCACGATCACAACACCAGAGGGAGCTCCACAAATCATGTTAAACCCAGATTCGGCTCAAACAAGGGACTAAACACGTTTCGCAATTATGCCACATCAATGTGGAACGCCCTACCCAAAGCTGTAAAGGAATGTGAATCACTACCCACTTTCAAAAACACTCTCAAAGAACACCTGCGGGAGACTGCAATTTGAAACTGGCCCATGTAAATGTCCTAACCCAACCCCCTCCAATGTACAGTAAATTACCAAGTATGGTTGTCAATATTCCAACGTACAGTTTTGCTTGTACAGTTGTACAGTGTTCCCCCCCACCCCTCCTGCCCAACCGCCCCCCCCCCCCCCCCCCCCCCACACCCACCGAACCACCTCAAATGTACAGCCCCAACCCCACCCACCCCACCTACCCAACCTCCCCCAATGTACAGTTTTTACGTCAAATGTATATACTCTTTTCTGGACTCTTTTTGTATCACAATGTTGTTGTCATAAATGTATAGATGTAGCAGTACTGTATATCTGTATGTCATGTATGTCATATATGTCCTGATTAATTGAAAATGACCCTGATGTAAACAAGACGAAAGTCTTTCTCTGGTCTGCATCCCCTTAACAATTGTGTGTATTGAGCTGTACTGTATTGTACCCATTCTGCAATCTGTTAATAAAGTTTTCAATCAATCAATCAATCAATCAATCAGCACTCCTACTCTGGAAGGTTCTGTGTATATGGGCCCTGGTCATCAATTTAAAGGCTAAGGCCGATATAATTATTTTCTTATTGTCGAGATGAAAAGAAAAAGCTCTGTGACTTGTTTTTGTGGTGGAAAATCAAATCAATGTATTTGTAAGGCCCGACAACACACGTTAATGTCCCCATGGGCCGGACACGTCTTCTTTAACACTTTACCTGCCAGAAGACGAGTTTAGGCGTCCTTCCCCGCCATGCTCAAGTTGCCGAAGACGCCGTAACTCGTCTTTGATATCAATATTTCAAAAATCTGTGATCGGATTCATATTTCCCATCCGCTGGCCTGAGACCCACCAAAAAGCCCCCACTGAACCCTCTAGCGGTTCAAGAGCGCCATCTGGTGGCCCGATCGGTGCAATCGCCAAACAGGAAGTTACTTGGACGATGTGCTGTTCACCCATATTACTTCCGGGCACTCGGTATAGGTTCCAGCACTCTAGCTCGTCACAATACATAGCGATCCGTTGCCAATAACTCGATAAACAACATGATTTGGACGTATATACTATTATACAAGCTGGAAATGGACCGGATATTTTTACATCCCATAATGGAAAACTGTCTACCCCCACGCTGATCACCCAACGGCCCGCGGAGACTGGGGTGAGTTTTAGCGTGTAATATTTCCTGTGTTCGACACTAACTGCTATGATGAACATTTGACCCACATTAGATGAATGGTATAACGCTGCCCACGGAATTATAAACGCCCCCCTCGCCCATCCGGTCAACATCAGATGACGTGTAGTAACTTCCAGAAGTCCGTCCAGTTGGATTTTTTTATATTGCGCCGATTGCTATCAAACTGTATTTTATCATCAATATAATGCATTTGGGGCTATAAATCACGTTCTGGAGAAAGCTGCAGAAAGAGATGAAAACATACTTATACTTTAGATCATATTTTAGTATGAATATGTGAATGAAAAAGTTTAACGTTCATACACCCTGACCAATACATATAGGACATTGAATGGGCCCTAATAATGGCAATTTAGCAATAGAATTTAAAAAGTTATAGCCCTGCAAAGAAGGGGAACTTCTCCATAGACAAATAGAGCTGGCAACCTATGGTATATCATGAATTTAGCCTTAGGCAATCAAAGTGTTAAACAAGTCAAGAAGAAACATCACAGAGAGGGTCGCATCCTCCCGGTCTTCATCACGGGACGTCCGAGTTATGACTTCTGTAAACTAGCTGTAAATGGACTGCATCGTCCGGCAGCGTGGCTACATGAGTAGAGCTCCGGAGCGGAAGATCACCGGTTCGAGCCCCGGTCAAGGCTGCTGTCGGAAAGTGGTGTTGTTGTCCAGCAGGGGGCACGCTGTCCCCTGGACTTGTCAGTAACAATGGCCCTGTTACGGTGATAGGGACACCGTACAGCTGCAAGTGCCGTCCTTCGGATTAGACGCTAAACCGAGGTCCTGACTGAATCTCGGTCGTTAAAGAACCCAGGACGCCTGTCGCAAAGAGTAGGGGGTTCCCCCTGACGTTCCTGGCCAAATTCCCAATCAGGTATCTGACATCAAGGCCACCTAATCATCCTTCGCTTAATTTACTGATATCAATCCCTGTCTCCTGAGCCGTTCAGCCCTTGTGTAGTGTGATGTGTGTGTATGGTAGCCATTGAGCCTGCATAGCCCAAGGTTGGGTGCTACCAGTGGTGGTGAAGCAGGCAATTTCCCTAACCCTACATTGTAAAGCGTTTTGAGTCTGAGAAAAGCACTATATGAATGTAATGAATTATTAAATTATATAGCACTTTTATCCAAAGCGGTATACAACTGATGGCTCACATTCACTCATACACCAACGGCGGAGGCAATGATGCAAGGTGCCAAACTGCACATCATGTTGTCAAGGTGTCTTGCTCAAGGACACTTCGACACAATGCCGGGTTGAGCGGGAATTGAACCGGGGAACCTTCTGATTACCAGACGCCCGCTCTACCTCCTGAGGTAATCTGGTGTTGAAGAATACTTGTAAGATGAAGAAATTAGTTGTTGGTTTTGGTCTGTTGGTACAATAGGCTACTGTAGGTCATAGAATAGAGCAGCTAAGATCAATGGGATCATTAACCAGAACAACATGATCTTAGAGACATGTTTTGACCTGGGGGTCAGTGGAGTGGAGCCATAGCTGATGTTTTGGCCCGACCGGACCGGTGGGGAAAATGGATAATGCTGGACCCTGCAATCACAGATCATATGTTTTAATGAAATATTATATCTATGACGAGGCCATAATCGCTATGGAAATTCCAGATGCCAGAGGAGGAGAGAGAGAGAGAGAGAGAGAGAGAGAGAGAGAGAGAGAGAGAGAGAGAGAGAGAGAGAGAGAGAGAGAGAGAGAGAGAGAGAGAGAGAGAGAGAGAGAGAGAATTACCTGAGGTCCTAGGAATGTTATCTGGGACAGGGGAGCCTTCAGTCCTGAGTTAACTGGGTGCTCGAGGTCAGTAACACATGTGTCTGCCTCCCTTGTGGGATTTAGATGTTTGTGTGCATGCACATGTGTTTGTGTGTGTTCACTTATGTCAACACATGCATGTGTTTGAGTGTGTGAAATGTTCATAGTGTGTGTATGACATGAGTGTGTGTGTGTGTGTGTGTGTGTGTGTCTGTGTGAGGGTGTGTGTGTGTGTGTATGTGACCCAGTATCTCTACAACTGCTGATAACAAGTACAGTGTTTCCATCTTCTCTCTAGCACACACACTCACACACTCTCTCTCTCTCCAACTACCTCACGCACTCACACACTCTCTCTCTCTCTCTCTCTCTCTCCAACTACCACACACACACACTCTCTCTCTCTCTCTCCAACTACCTCACGCACTCACACTCTCTCTCTCTCTCTCTCCAACTACCACACACACACACACACACACACACACTCTCTCTCTCTCCAACTACCACACACACACACACACACACACACACACACACACACACACACACACACACACACACACACACACACACACACACACACACACACACACACACACACACACACACGTACACACACACACACACACACACACACACACACACACACACACACACACACACACACACACACACACACACACACACCACACACACACACACACACACACACACACACACACACACACACACACACACACGCACACACACACACACACACACACACTCTCGCCTCTAGAAAGACAAAAGTCTTTCTCTGGTCTGCATCCCTTAACAATTGTATGTATTGAGCTGTACTGTACTGTACCCATTCTGCAATCTGTTAATAAAGTTTTCAATCAATCAATCAATCAATCAGTTCACCAGCGACCAAGCACCCAAAACCTCCAGAAGGCTCAGGAAGACCTCCTTGCACGTGTGCAGCTTAGACATGCATTATTTTTTACAAGCTTGACATCAGAGAGAGAACCCATGTGTGCAACATATTCACTGTGCGTGGAGCAGCCCAGGAGTTCATCCAGGTGGATCTGAGGGTCGACTCACTATAGGAATATAAGTGTGAAGTGTCAAAGTAGGTGACGTTGCCCTTTAAAGAGGCATGTTGCCTATGTTTAACCTGAGTGCTGTCGTTCTGTGGTGAGGAGAACATGTGATAACTGGATATAACGTTTGCCCTGTGTCTCCAGAGCCTAACCCCCCCCCCCCCCCCCCCCCCCCCCCCCCCCTCCCCCGGGAAACTCTGCCAGGTGACATCACCCAGAGGAGAGCGGTCATCTATTTAACTGCAGATGCTGTGTCCTCAACTATTCTCAACTGTACTTGGCCCAACTCGAAGAAGGCAGTAATAAATAGTTGAATAAATAGCGGAGTGAAATAGCGTCTGCAGTCCACTCGAGGTCTGCTCTCCTCCGGGCGACGTCATCCGGAGGAGTTAGCTCCCGGGACAAAGAACACGCTGAGTCGAGTTTCGTGTGTCCGATGATCACACGTCCTCCTCGAGACAGAACAATATGATTCAGGTTAAAAGATCTGCGAAGTTCCCCTTTAAGGGGTGTTTTTATTCAGCTTGGCCTTAACGTGCCTGAAACGATTGTTAAAAGATCTCCATGGCCAGCCTCATTAACCCTATGCAACCTGACATATGGGTTGGATTTAAATGTGGTTGGAATTATCAACAGTTTTGAAACCCGCAGATGTTTTGAATAATGGGTTGCAACTCGTTCCATGAAGAGTGACTACAGAGGATTATTTTCAATTATTAAACCTTTATTTAACCAGGTGAGTCCCACTGAGGTTAGAGGATCTCAGATAGGAGCAATATAGTGTTTCAAACAACATAAAAGTGTCAGGATCCTAGGCCCGGTCCTGGCTGGACTGGGCAGGATGGTAACACTGGGCAGTATCCTCCACCTAACTTTGGGCAATGCCCTCTATCTGACATTGGCCCTCGGCCTGACATTGGCGCCCTACCACCCTCTAGTGGTGACAAACAATCGGTGCGCTCCAGTACACTGGACATCCTGACTACTGTGTTAACTATAATTAATAGTTTGATTAATGTGGTGTCATGGTGTGTACTGTCATTGTCTTTCCCTTCCCTGGTGTGATGTCATGCACTGTTTTGGGTTGTTAGGAGTTGCTTTTGTGTTTAGTTGTTCTTTGCTTATTGTCTAGGTGTTGTTGTGATTCTGTGTTGGCCAGGTGTTCTTAATTGTTAATTAGTCGGGGTATTTAGGTGTCTGTCTGTCTCCCCTTCGTTGTGGCGACATTCCTCCAGTTACCCCCTGTTCCTCCACGTCGTGTCGCACCGTTCTCCCTCTAGTAAGTCTTAGTGTTTGTTGTTTTTGTATTGTGAAGTTTGTTATTTAGTTTCTGTATTCTCCTTGTATTGCACTGGATTCTACAGTAAACACCCTTCTCCAAGCTTCACTCCTCGCCTCTGCCTCCTCCATTCCTTCCCTTTCTGTATTATTGCATTCAACCTAACCCCGTCGTGACAGAATGTCGCCACCAACATTAACGAATGCAGCAGGAAAGGCAAGCGATACCATCACCGTTGTCCTGGCCCTGATGGCCGGTGACATGAAGAGTTACTCACTGGCCAAATGGGGGTTCCTACTCCGGAAGATCGACCAGGTCGCCACTGAGAACCCGACACTGCAGACGGCGATGTGGGAGATGGCTGAACATATTGCGGTCCTCATGGAGAAGCATAAGCCGAAGGCTAGTGTAGCTAGCCTGCCGACTGTTCTCAGGCTTACGGTCAGCCTAGATCCTCCCACAGCCGCTGAGGTTGCTCGGATGTCCATCGCCGGTCGGACGTCCACAGCTAACCTAGCTCCGCCGGTTAGCTTAGTGTCAAGAGCTAACCAGCCTCTCCCAGCTAACCTAGCTCCGCCCGTTAGCTTCATGCCAATAGCTAACCAGCCACTCTCAGCTAACCTAGCTCCGCCCGTTAGCTTCGTGCCAATTGCTGACCGGCTGTTCCCCGTTAGCACAGCTCCTCCTGTTAGCTCCGCCACTATAGATGGCCAGACGTCCCCAGTTGGTACAGCTCTACCCGTTAGCTCCGCTCATACAGCTAACCAGACGTCCACAGCTAACATAGCTCCGCCGGTTAGCTTAGTGTCAAGAGCTAACCAGCCACTCCCAGCTAACCTAGCTCCGCCCGTTAGCTTCATGCCATTAGCTAACCAGCCACTCCCAGCTAACCTAGCTCCGCCCGTTAGCTTCGTGCCAATTGCTGACCGGCTGTTCCCCGTTAGCACAGCTCCTCCTGTTAGCTCCGCCACTATAGATGGCCAGACGTCCCCAGTTGGTACAGCTCTACCCGTTAGCTCCGCTCATACAGCTAACCAGACGTCCACAGCTAACATAGCTCCGCCGGTTAGCTTAGTGTCAAGAGCTAACCAGCCACTCCCAGCTAACCTAGCTCCGCCCGTTAGCTCCGTTTCAATAGCTAACCGGCCGTTTCAAGCTAGCACAGTCTCCACTGCCAGACTAGGCTCCAGGTTCAGGGTGAGCCTAGTATCTGAGAGAGACCAGATGTCTCCAGCTAGCACAGTCTCCACTGCCAGACTAGGCTCCAGGTTCAGGGTGAGCCTAGTACCGGAGACGGACCAGATGTCCCAAGCTAGCCAGGCATCCCCAGCTAACATAGCTCCGCCCGTTAGCCCCCTCCCAATAGCTAACCGGCCGTCCCCAGTTAGCACAGCCCCGCCTGTTAGCCCCGCTACAGTAGCTAACCAGACGCCCACTGCCAACCTAGGCTCCAGGTTCAGGGTGAGCCTGGTAGCGGAGACAGACCAGATGTCTCCAGCTAGCACAGTCTCCACTGCCAGACTAGGCTCCAGGTTCAGGGTGAGCCTAGTACCTGAGACGGACCAGATGTCCCAAGCTAGCCAGGCATTTTCAGCTAGCACAGTTCCCACAGTGAGTCCAGGGCCCACAGTTAGCCTAGCCCCCAAGGCTAGAATGGCTAGTAAGGCCTCCACAGCTGGTCCAGCTTCCACGCCCAGTCCAGCCTCAGCTCTGGGTCCTGGCTCCTCATCCCCGGATCCTACACCACGCCTCGCCGCCGGGACCGATCCGGTCTCCACGCCCTGCCCGGCCTCTCCACCTGGTCCGGCTGCCGTGCCGGCTCCCGGCTCTTCGACGGATCCTGGCTCCTCGTCTGGTCCAGCTCTGCGCCGTGATCGGCGTCCTGGTCCTCGCCGTGGTCTCCGCCGGGGTCTTCGCCGTGGTCTTCGCCGGGGCCTGCGTGGGATCCTGCTCCGGGGGTCGTCGCCGCCGCACCTCCATTCCGGCTCTCCGGAACCGGTCCCTAGTCCGGCGGCTGGAGGGCCTCTCGTCCGGGATCCGGCTCCAGGGTCCAGCTCCCCTTCCCGGGCTTCTACACCTGTACCCACCCCCCCTCGTCGGGCCTCGCTTCCCAGGTCCAGCCCTCCTCGTCGGGCCTCGGTTCTCAGGTTCTGCCCCCCTCCCCGGGTCTCGGTGCCCATCCCCACCCCCCCTCGTCGGACCTCTGTTTCCAGGTCCAGTCCTCCTCCCCGGGCCTCTGTTCCCATCCCCACCCCCCCTCTCCGGGCATCTGCGCCCGTTTTCTACCCCCCTGGCTGCTATGCCCCTCCTGGGTTTTTTGTTCAGCATCCTGGTCCCTCGTCTTCGGGTCCTCTCCCTGGGTCCTCTCCGGGGTTCCGGCTTCCTCCCTCACCTGCTTATGGACGTTGTTTTCGGGTGTCTGGAAGCCACCCGTTGAGGGGGGGGTACTGTCAGGATCCTAGGCCCGGTCCTGGCTGGACTGGGCAGGATGGTAACACTGGGCAGTATCCTCCACCTAACTTTGGGCAATGCCCTCTATCTGACATTGGCCCTCGGCCTGACATTGGCGCCCTACCACCCTCTAGTGGTGACAAACAATCGGTGCGCTCCAGTACACTGGACATCCTGACTACTGTGTTAACTATAATTAATAGTTTGATTAATGTGGTGTCATGGTGTGTACTGTCATTGTCTTTCCCTTCCCTGGTGTGATGTCATGCACTGTTTTGGGTTGTTAGGAGTTGCTTTTGTGTTTAGTTGTGTTTAGTTGTTCTTTGCTTATTGTCTAGGTGTTGTTGTGATTCTGTGTTGGCCAGGTGTTCTTAATTGTTAATTAGTCGGGGTATTTAGGTGTCTGTCTGTCTCCCCTTCGTTGTGGCGACATTCCTCCAGTTACCCCCTGTTCCTCCACGTCGTGTCGCACCGTTCTCCCTCTAGTAAGTCTTAGTGTTTGTTGTTTTTGTATTGTGAAGTTTGTTATTTAGTTTCTGTATTCTCCTTGTATTGCACTGGATTCTACAGTAAACACCCTTCTCCAAGCTTCACTCCTCGCCTCTGCCTCCTCCATTCCTTCCCTTTCTGTATTATTGCATTCAACCTAACCCCGTCGTGACATAAAAGCAAACATTAAAGGGGAACTATGCCCCAATTTCAGAATTCATACGTTTTATTCCCATGGTTTTTTATTCCTCTCCCAAATCCAAAAGCCAGAGTGCTAAAACTCAAACTTGTGATGTTTGGAACTGCTCCATAGACAATGAATTGGGGAAGATGTTCTAGATGACACTGAGAGCACCCAGGGGAATGTTCTGTGTATAGGGATACAATTTATGTTTCTGAACTGATATACTATAGAATAAAGTTAACCTCTTAAGCCAGAGCGGTCCGGTACTGGACCGCAAATGACATCACGCCATAAATCCATCTCTACAGAATGTATGAATGAATGTTGCGTTTTTTTTCTCCAAACGTAGCTAAGAGTAAAGACCCTAACCCTGTCAAAACAGCAGTCAAAGTGTATTAGTTATTAGTTAAATATTTTCACTGCCACACGACAGAAGGTTAGCCCTTTACTATCACACAACCGACGGCGATGCTCCATCATTAGCCGTCGGAGCTAATGATGCTAATGATGGAGCATCGGCGTCGGTTGTGTGATAGTAAAGGGCTAACCTTCTGTATTGTCACAGTGAAAGGGTTAACCGGCTGTCGTGTTGCAGTGAAAGGGTTAAAAGCGCATATAACAAACAACAAGTCACGGTAACAAGTCACAGAATCCCATGCCTAAGAAGACAGATGAGGAGGACACGGAACCGAGCTAAGGAAACTAATTCCAATTGAATCTGCCTCCAAAGCCCTCTCCTAATGTTTTAACCGGGATCAGCTGTAAATCTGCCAGCTCCAGGCTGCAGGGGTAGAGAACATAAAGGTTGTTAGCTAAATTCAGTGTGAACTTCCAGGATTGGGAATTGTATCTCATATTAAATCTGGAGGAAAAGAATTTGGACTTTATTGAATGTTTAGCTTCCAAAAAGAAAAGAAAAACGCTCTCTTTAGCGAAGGTAAACAGTGTGCGGTTAAGGCTTTCTCCAGCGTCTTATAAATGTTGAACACAAGCACAAATTCTGCTGTGCTTGAGCGAGCATGTTAAAAGCAACACGATCCGACCGTGTCATCATAGCAAATATCATATCAGACCCCGCTGAACGCTACGGTAGCCAAGATGCAGTTTCAAATAAGTTTTATTGGTTGAAGGCAATGGCCAAAACATATTGGCGGTGTTAACATAATCCAATAAAAATCATTTTAACAGCAGTGTGTGGTCTTCATATACATTATTCCAGTGGAGTGGTGGCCTGTACCTTATTTGGGCGTGCATTCTAAATCATTACCCACCATGTTTGATTTGTTTGGCGAATGCCGCAGACTCTTTCCATACATTCACTCGACTGCCCAATCAGGCCCATGCAAGCGCTTCAAGAGAGCTGGAGAGCTGTGGCAGATTGTGTCACTTTAATGAATAGGCGTAGATTTGGGGGGGGGGGGGGGGGGGGGTGCAGGTCTCCTCAATATTGGGAAAAAATATAGCTAATATTATGGAAGACAACCCCTCCCCAAAAGAGGTAAATCTTTGTATATATCCTGTAACTATTAACCAACTATTTCAGACACCCTTACAGGACCATACCATCTCAACCTAGCAGACGTGCCTCTCGTAAAAAATACACCAGAATTCAGGAAATTAAGTGTAAGTGAAATTAAGGACCCCCTAGACCCACGCCACAGTTCTTTTGAATAATAAAGATTTAATGAAATCTTTATTTAATCTCAAGGATCATTGAGAGAGCAAGCTCTCATTTACAATGACGTCGAGAAATGCAGCACATAATAAATACAAAAAAAAGTCAGTCACTGCAGACTGTGGTGAAAGGGTTGGCTGTTTAAGATTTAAACTGACCAATGGATACTAATGTATTTTTTAGTTTTAAAGTGCATTGCAAAATGTTCCACGTGTCAGGGGCACAGAAGCTAAAAGCAGGTTTTGCTAATTCAGTGCAAACACTAGGAACCTTAAAAATACACAGCAACATTTTGGGAAATTCTCCAGAGACAAGAAGATAAGATACCAATTTCATCTCTGTGCGTTCAGTAGAAAGCTATCTATCTATCTTGTCTCTCTCTGGAGAAGACTGAGCTAATCTCCCAACATGTCCTTTAAGCATAAGCCAGTCATCAGAGCGAGTATGATAAGATCCAGAGTTCCAGTCCAATAAAGGATAAATTAAAAAAAAGTCCAGCAATGAAGTTATGTAGGGTGAAGTGGGAGATCCACAATAATGGCGTATACAGAAAACAGATGCCAGTGCGAGTCCTGTCTCTCTGCCAAAGAGGACCACCTGGACATAATATTATCTAGTATTTCATATCACTCCAACTATTAGATCACCAGTCCTGCTGTTGGCAGCTTGATAAGTAACATCACTGTGAGCTCTGATTCACATTATCTGAGACACTTTATGAATGCAGTCACTAGAGCTAAGCAATGACGTCTGGTGGCCATCATAGTTCATCATCGCTGCAGACAAGTTTTTCTAGAATACTACATAGTAGAACAAAATCTATATATTTCACATGCATGTGTCTAAAAAAAAAGTCCCAGGCACTCTTCAAGTATATACAAAAGCTTTAATTAGTTGCTTAGTTCACAATAGAACAATTAAAAAACCAACATGTTTTGGCCTCTCTATCTGCCTTCTTCAGCGCATACATCTGTTCTACCAGATAGCTTTTGTACACCTTCTCCACTTCTGAGCAGGTGTGTGTAGGACAGGGTCTTCACAAGTTGAACAAAGTAATTCCCTTCACATTATCCTCCGGCTTTCCCTAAACCATGGTATTTGGGCGCAGCGTCACTATGACAACGTGCCGGTGTCACCGTGTGGACGCGTGCCTGTTTTTGTCTTCAACGTTAAATGATTGTGCAACCATATACACTGTACTTAAATAAGTTACTTGGAACTTAACCTATTTGGAAGTTACCCTTGTGTTTGCTATTTTATTGAAAAAAAATGTATTGCAGGAAATTATAGTTAATGGCTTTCTATATAGCAAATATGTTTGCCTCCCAGATAGGGGACTCAGCCCCCCTCTGGACCACCCCCTGCTTGCAATCCTGGAGAAAGCCCTGAACAATGCAATGTTGCCATCGTTGCACCTTCAACTCTTGGCTAGGTGAACGTCTAGTGACGCAACGTTGGCTGAAACGAGAAGTTTCCAGACCTCTCTCTGTCGACGCCACCTTCTTATGGCTGGAAAAAGGGCAACATTTTAGGGCCCAGAGCAACAGCACAGCTGCAGAGTATAGTAATGCATGTAAAATATGGAATTTTTCAGTAATGACTACCTCTGACCCCAAAAGAACTTCAAACATTCAAACCAAAGTCACATTTTACTCATGTGTGATGCCAATAAGAGGCCCACCGTTAGATCTGAACTGTTATGCCGTTATGAAAACCATATAGAAGTCTGATCAAACAGCATTCCGCCCAGCGGGGTCGACACCGAAGCTGCGAGCATCTCAACAGATCGCTCGCTCATTGTCACTAAGTGCAAAGTTTCCATGGAGATGCAGTGAGCTCCCTAGCGTCGAGCCAGTGATAAGAAGCGAGCGATGAGGGTGAGGAAAATATGAACGAGACTTGCTGTGGAGGAAAAAAAGGAAAGAGGAGAAGAGGGAAGAAAAAAGGACTTCCACTCTTTCCTCTTTTTTTCCAAGGGATGTTCAGATTGCAATTAGCTGATTGCCCTCCGTGTCTGAAGTGGGCGACGGAAGAGGCTTTGAACATGAAGGCCCGCTGCCACCCATGTGATTGTGTAAACAGATTGGAGCATCTAGGAGTAATTATACGCAGGCCGTTTGTAGATGCGGAGAACACAGGCGGATATTAGTTTAGATGAATGTTGGAGAAATGCGACACAATATGTTAATGCTGTGGATGATACGAGGGACAAGAGTAAGAGGAAATTGTTAAACCCTTTCATGTGTATTGAGATACACACTATTGAGATAGAATCTTTTGAGAACTCAACGTTCTAATGGCTACTGGCCACTGTGAAAGCTACTGTATGGAGTTCTAGAATTCAAAGATTCCAAAAAAATAAATAATTGTTTGTAAATAATTGTCAAGACATTGGACATATATATACAGTATATCCATATCTGTCTGAATATACTGTACCTGCATATAAGCCTTTTTTTTTTTTTTTTTTTTTTAATCTTTTTTCCCCTCCTTTTTTCCGTTTTTCTCCCATCCCAATGTTAGTCGTTATGCCAATTCCCAATCCCCTTCCTGGTCGTCGCACACTCTACCCCCTACCGTCGGTCTGGGAGAGTGGAGGCTATCACATGCTTCCTCCGACACATGTGCAGCCAATCAACCGCCTCTTTTCATCTGGCAGCGCGGACTCTCACTGGGGGAGTGTAATGTGTGGAAGGATCACACTACCTCCCCCAGGGCTTTCCCTCGCTGTGCAGGCGCCCGACCGAACTGTAGGAGTCGCTGTTTACAACGACCAGGACCCACCCTCGCCGGGTTTCCCACCCTCTAACACTGCCAATTGTGTTAGTATGGACGGTCGGCCAACCCGGAAGCACCACAGCTGGATTCGATGCATATAAGCCTTCTATATATCTACTTATACACCTGCATATAACCCATATAACTCCATATAACTCTGTATCAATCAATCAATCAATCAATCAGATTTATTTATATAGCACATTTAACATGACACGTGTCAACCAAAGTGCTGTACAGAGGGTAGATACACATAGATACATATTGACAACAATCACACTCCGTTTTATGGGAGGGCACACAGGCAAACACACAGGAAAACAGGGCATGAGTCAGTGAACGGGAAAGGCTAGTAGGTAGAAGTGGGTTTTGAGCCTAGATTTCAAGGCATCTATAGAGGGGGCAAGCCTAATGGAGGTGGGGATGCTGTTCCACAGTTCAGAGGCTGCGACAGCAAATGATAGCTCTGCGATAGTATGATAGCTCTGTATGGTGTACAATAATGCTGTATACTGTATGTATATTTTTATTCTTACCATATATTGTATATATATATCCACATCTGTCTATACATACCTGCGTATAATAATTTGTACACATCTGTATACTATATCTATATCTATACATATCCCTTATCTACTCTTACTACAGTAGTTAAGCTGCTGGCCAGTTTGACACTACCATAGTGTCTTTATACATGTATCACTGTACATACTGTATACTACAACTCTGTACATACATCTGATTCGCACTATTACTCAGTAGTACTAATTTACATATTGTATATCATATTGTTGTTTTAATTGTCTGTATGACATGTAAATGTTGTGAGTGTATAAGGGTTTTTATTGTTGTTTTAATTGTCTGTATGACATGTAAATGTTATGAGTGTATAAGGGTTTTTATTGTTGTTTTAATTGTCTGTATGACATCTAAATGTTGTGAGTGTATAAGTCTGTAACTGTATTTTATGTGTTATGGACCCCAGGAAGAATAGCCCCAGCACTGCTGTGGCTAATGGGGATCCAAATAAACTTAAACTTAAATATCCATTTTAATCACCTGTACATTGTATATTAGTATTGCACTTTATTGTTAGATTTGCACTCTGGTTGGATGCCAAACTTATTTTCATTGTACTGTACTTGTGCTGTATAATGACAATACATTTGAATCTAATCTAATCTAATTGCCCGTCTGCATTATCTAAACAATTATGTCATTGGCTCGCTGCCGTAGGATCATCATTTGGTCAATATTAAGTAGATGGAACATCAGCAAATGTAGTCATTAACCTTTGAAACATTGGACACAAATACTCACTGAGCTGTTGTTAAACACTCTTATAGAGGCAAATATACACTGTGATTAAGCTGTACTTTTGTGCATCTAACAAAACGAGATTGTCACTATCTTAAAGGGGAACTATCTTATAAATGGCCTTTTTGAGTGTTTAGCATTGTTTCCTAGCTATGTGAACTTATATTAATATGATCTATGTCTCTAATTCTCATATTGGCGCATTCTTCCAATTCTCCTCTCACAATATTCACCCTCACTGAACTGAGTCATTTGAAAATGTGATGATTTGTGATGTCAGAGAGACACCGCTACATGATAATGTGGCTGTGTGGCATCAGGTACATGATGAGCTGCACACAGTGGTTGGAGCCCAGGCTCAAAACGGCTCGAGATCTTGAGGTAGAAAAATGCTGTTTTTGAGGACTTGATTAGAAATACAAAACAATGAATAAAAAAAAAAAAATTACAGAGATGTTCCATAGACTCACAGGAATTGTGTAAAAGTGCCCAAATAGTGAAAGAAATAGTGAAATAGTTCCCCTTTAACATAGGCAACAAGTGCACCCATCTCATTCTATAAATAAACCTATGAGGCTCTCTTACGTGACTTCACGTCCTCGCTATAGGGAAACAGGAAGGAGGAGGAAACAGCAACATTATACCGTTACTATATTTATCCAGACTATATGGTTCCCACAGTCACTTGTCAGGTCACCAAGCAACGCTGTCAGTGGTTGGATGTGTTTGTCAACCCGCTGCTCGCTCTGACAATGCACCTGACATGTCTGCAGAAACAGGAAACGGCCGAGGCAACAATACCATTGTTACTATATCTGTCCGCCGGGTGACACACAGTGCACAGAACAAAACACGGAGAGAATCCAAGTCACTCGCGGTTCTCACACGCGGCATTTGTGAAACCGGTCATAGAACACTGCACTTCCGTGTTACATTGAGCTCATGGAGGAGAGAGCGGGGGGGGGGGGGGGGGGGGAGGGAGAAAATGAATGAATGTGGATGAGAGCCTTAACATTAACACTTTCAGTGCCAACGACAAGATTTCTCGTTAGTTCATGCCAACCGTTGAGTGCCAGCCGACAAGAGATCTCGTTTTTAATCGTTATTTTTTTTATTATCGATTTCCATAAATTTTTCATCAATCTAGCCTCACGTTACCAGTGGGAATCTGTCTGAGCTCGACCAGGGAAAATACCGCCCCCTATCGTCTCTCCGGATGGTACTGCACCCCATTGGATTGGATTAAATGAAACGCATGGAGAAAAAAAAGTCCTGCTTCCACATTTTACTTGTCAGACAAGTAACCGGAGGCGATCCAAGTCATTGCCCACCTCCAGAACAGCGGAGAATATGTGTTTCCAGTACCCAGCGTTGGATCAATAAATGCGATCGATATTTGGAATGGCGATCAGGAATTGGAATAATCTTTTTGGAGAACATCTGATCTGAGGTAAGGAATCTATTTTACCAGTCTTGGGATAATCAGAGCTATTTTCATAAGTACACATATACTATCGATAATCTAGCGTTTATTTGAAAACGATTCATAAATAGGCCGAAAAATTACAACGTGTTTTGTGTATTCCAGTAAAGGGCGTTTATCACAGAATCTTAATTTTTTTCTGAAACTTTCAAAAAACTAGCTTTTTTCAAAATGGTATCAAACGGAAATGAACCGATTAAAAAAACAATCCGTTTCGACAATGTTGATTGCAAACAAGTCATTGATAAGCGACGGCCATATTAGACACATAGCCATAATTTAAGATATAGTTTATGCGTTCGCAAATATGAGAGCTCTGTCATTGAATAGAGCGGTGGCACGCAACGGGGTTCCTAGGCACCGCATTGGCTGGCACGGAAAGTGTTAAGTGGTTGTAGCTACAGCTGTGGGGGTGTTGGAGACATGATCCAATAGACTTGTATACGCCTGAGTCTCCTGAACACGGAGAGACCAATCCAAAGTCGATCTGCACTTTCTCGGCCGAGCTATAGACACTTTCCCACACCTACTCGCAAACTCCGCATGCACAGATTGCCCACGGAGTCTCTCTCCAGAGATCTAGGTTTATCAATCTGCGCATGCAGAGTTCGGGAGGTGCGGGAAAGTGATTATAGCTTGGCCGAGAAAGTTCCGATCGACTTGTAATTGGTTTCTCCGTGTTCAGGAGACTCAGGCGTATACATGTCTATTGGATCATGTCTCCATGTCTGTGGGGGACAGCTGTAGCTACAACCACTTAAATGTCAAGGCTCTCATTCACATTCATTTTCTCTCCCATGATTTCAGAATACCCGAAGTGTTGCGGTGGTCTATCAAGTCAAGTCAAGTCAATTTTATTTGTATAGCACATTTCCAGGCAGCGGCAGCTGGCACCAAAGTGCTTCACAGGCAGGTTGATAAAAACAAAATAATATGATGCAAGATATAAGATTAAAAACACAGTAAAGCAGTCTATGCACAAATATGGCCAGAATCTGAACAGCACGAATCACATCAAATCTGATCTTTTCAATTCTGATTTGGGCTGCTTTCATATGTGGTCCTAAATCAGATACAGGTTAGATTTCTTTGCAATGCGACCCCAGTCTGAACAGGATTCGTGTGACTTTTACGTCACACTAGATTGACATTCATCACAATTCTGTGAATTGTGAATACTAGCATGGAAGACAGCTGTGATGGAGGTGGTCAGTGGAGGGACAGTGAGGAGTTTACCTTATAAGTATTTATGGTGATACACTTCTGTACAAGCAAAACATGGGACTTAGTACAGTATCATAACCGGTCTGTGTTTGAAAGCATATTAAAATAAGAAATGTCTCTCTTTCACCTCCCCCTCGCCCCCATTATCATCTGCTCACAAATTAGCTGGCCTCCACTGCACATAAATTACTGTGACTTTAGTGTCCTCCATGTTTACGACCATCTTTTGTTAATTGTTCATTTCCGCATGCAGGTCATTACAGGAGCGTGACCAGTTCACACTGGCATCTGAATCGGAGGTGAGCAATAAATCAAGAATTGAGCACTAAGGCTCGCAGTGTGGATGTGGCCATACGGCTGTGAGATGACAACACGACAACAATGCTTGTAATGTTATCGCAGTTGTACCTGTCATTGTAAAGGAGCCTGCGTCCTGCAGCTGGTCCAGTAATGGTGTACGAAAGGAACGGCCAAACATCCTATACAGAGGCTGTTCCCCCACCCCTTGTTAACATGGAAGATGAACATTACTTTATTGTCAATCAATGTACACAAGGTAATTTAAATGTGTTTTTTTTCCACCTATCCCTCCTGGTTACACATAGACACAGTCCTCATACCCCCTCCTAGTTACACACACAGTCCTCATATCCCTCCTAGCTACACACACAGTCCTCATATCCCTCCTAGTTACACACACAGTCCTCATATCCCTCCTAGTTACACACACAGTCCTCATATCCCTCCTAGTTACACACACAGTCCTCATATCCCTCCTAGTTACACACAGTCCTCATATCCCTCCTGGTTACACACACACACACACACACACACACACACACACACACACACACACACACACACACACACACACACACACGCACACACACACACACACACACACGCACACACACGCACACACACATACACACACAGTCCTCATATCCCTCCTAGTTACACACACAGTCCTCATATCCCTCCTAGTTACACATACACACAGTCCTCATATCCCTCCTAGTTACACACAGTCCTCATATCCCTCCTAGTTACACACAGTCCTCACATCCCTCCTAGTTACACACAGTCCTCACATCCCTCCTAGTTACACACAGTCCTCATATCCCTCCTAGTTACACACAGTCCTCACATCCCTCCTAGTTACACACAGTCCTCATATCCCTCCTAGTTACACACAGTCCTCATATCCCTCCTAGTTACACACAGTCCTCATATCCCTCCTAGTTACACACAGTCCTCATATCCCTCCTAGTTACACACAGTCAGGGGAGGAAATTAGGCCACTTTACTGGCCAAATGCTAGTATTTTTTATGTTTGGCTGGTAAAAAAAATCAGATACCCGCCAGTTGGCTGGTAAGCCAAAAAGTTAGTTTCCTCCCCTGCTGGCGAGTATACAAAAAAATAAAACATTCTGCAATCACTGCACTGGCAAACGGTGCGCGTCTTCTGAGTGTTCGCTTTAGTTGACAGTGCCACGAGAGCACTGCACAAGACCACCCGCGGACATATAATGTTTAATAAACGTTTGCGCAGTACTGGCCAACCCGCGGACATATAATAATAAAAGTCCCGTGGTACTAGGCTAGCCATCAGGAGCACTCGCAAACAGATAACGTTAAACACAGCAGAAGATGGAAAACAGACAGACTGACCAACGGGGAACTGCATCCAACCCTAGTACAACCCTCGAGTATAAGTTACTAAGGACACATTTAAATCACAGAGGTGTAATGTTAGTCTACTGGAACTGTACACAGTGGTTAGCTTCTAGTTAGCGTTTTAGCTATAGCTGCTTGCTAGCTAACGTTAGCCCTGTGTGCTCAAAGCAGCCAGCTAGGTGTATCTGTTATGACTATAATGTTTCCAAAAAAGCACCGGACTACGACGTAAGGTTAGACATTTTATTTCATGCTCAAAAGCCCCTGGCTTGCACATCGCAGTCACGAAAGGGGCTAGCTCAACCAGTGCACTGTGCACAACAGCACACCAACCCAACTGACGTTACCACAACACTTGACGGTACTTCACAGCACTGTCGTAAGACCACTGTGCTGTCTTAAAGGCACAGTGTGCCTACCCAGATGCATACACAACATTGACGCGGCTTGACATACAAAGAAGTAATTATCACAATTAGCGATTTTTTTTGTCTGGTAAAAAATCTGTTTGGCTGGTAAAAAAAATCAGATACTGGCCAGTTGGCTGGTAAGCCAAAAAGTTAGTTTCCTCCCCTGCACACAGTCCTCACATCCCTCCTAGTTACACACAGTCCTCATATCCCTCCTAGTTACACACAGTCCTCACATCCCTCCTAGTTACACACAGTCCTCACATCCCTCCTAGTTACACACAGTCCTCACATCCCTCCTAGTTACACACAGTCCTCATATCCCTCCTAGTTACATACACACACAGTCCTCATATCCCTCCTAGTTACACACAGTCCTCATATCCCTCCTAGTTACATACAGTCCTCATATCCCTCCTAGTTACACACAGTCCTCATATCCCTCTGTAAGAGCCCCATTCAAGCTTATTTGTTTTGATTAATTGTGAATCTGTATTAATACATTTCTCTGTTGCAGTGAGTGGGGCGCTTTGCTCAGGTGAATGGGGCGGGGCTAACGCTATAAGCCACAGGTGCGGCGTGTGACGGGAGAGCAGCAGGCAGCAGCAATACTGTCATTGACACGCAACGCAGACGCAACCTTTTTGTTTAGAGATTATTGGGATCTCTTGTTTTGTTATTGAGATTATTGGGATCTCTTGTTTTATTTGTATGTACGGTATTGTTTTCGTATTTTGTTCTTGCTGGAGCATTAAAAGAGCAAAAGGAACAACAAAAGCGTGCAGTGGTTTCTGTTCTGCGACTGCGAGTCTGACACTGCTTCCCAACCTACAAGTGGAAGATTCAAATAGGTTATAAGACAAACCTGTTAGGATTTTGGCCACTACATCAAGTCAATGACAAGCTGTGATTGAAGAGCACGGATTATTGGGATCCGAAGGAACGGATTATTGGGATCCGAAGGAACGAAAAAAGGATTGGAGGATCAAACGTGTCCAAATTGGAACGAAAAGCGCCGGCCCGACGCGCGGCTACAAACAGAGGAAACGCCGGCCTGACGGCTGTAAACAAGCAAACAAACAAATAATTGAGGTATGTGTTTGCAAAAACCAACGCCACATGAATAATTATTCGTTTGGAATAAATGCCAGGATTATTACTAAACGGACGTTTGCCTCTGATAACGATGTTTATGGACCGTGAATATTTTATTTTGTGCTGGTGACATATCATGGATAAAGAGAGCAGCCAAGGAAACGCCGCCCTGGCGTGCGGCTGTAACCAAACAAACAATTGAGAGAGACAAGGATAATGAAATAACCAGCCACTGTTGAAGACCTTTTGGATTCATTTGTTTGTTTATTCTGAACTAATATGGCGAGTTCAGACGCACGTTAATGACATGGATGAGGCGCAGCTGCGCGCATCGAGACAAGGAAACGCCGGCCTGGCGTGCGGCTGTAACCAAACAAACAATTGAGAAAGACAATGATAATGAAATAACCAGCCACTGTTTCTAAACACGTTGAAGACCTTGTGGATTTATTTATTTGTTTATTCTGAATTAAAATGGCGAGTTCAGATAAGGCAGACCTGCCCGTTAATGACATATGAGGCGCAGCTGCGCGCATCCAAATAGGATGGCAGACACACGCTCAACGAGGTCTCACTCTTCCTCCCACCACTCCTCCTCTTCCTCAACATTACGCATCAACGCGGAGGCAGAGAGACAATATTTATTGGCAAAATTTTCTATGTTACAAGAAAAACATGGCATTGAAGAACAGGAACAAATGTTAAAAAAACAGGAACAAATGTTAAAAAAAAAGAGAGAAACATTAGAAAAAAAGAGAGAAACATTAGAATTACAAGGTGAAATAGCAGCCAGCACAGCCAAAATTGACTATCTTAAAGACATTGAATTAAAAAGGTGCCGCCCTGCACGGGCTGAAGCAGCAGCTACTGCACTGGTATATTCAAAGCCAGATGTTTCAATTCATCCATATGACATAGGTGCTCCAGCTGTTAGGAGCAAGGCAGGAGCACATTACTTGCCCTTTTTTAATGTTAACGATGGTAATGCTCACAGTTGGCCTGATGCTCAGCCAGATGACATTAATGACCAGCACCAGCCCCAACTAGTGCACAATATTCGACCTGTCATGCCCATGTTGTCGCCTCAGTCTTCGTTTAGGAAGTTCCGGTTCCCGAGGGACCCCCCTGCCCAGTTCCCGTCCTCCACCTCGATGGTCATCAAGCGGCCCCGTACTTTCACCGACAGCCCTCAGCCACAGGCCTCGCCCCTCACTTCTCCCGCAAAAGCCAGGCCGCAAGAGAAGGACGGAGCCCACCCCTCTGCTCAACGGGAGGCGCCGCAGGTGCATTTCAGACGGGGACTTCCTGTGTCTTGGCCACATGGTTCTGAGGCCATCACAGCAGCCAATAGGGAAGCACCTGTTCTCACCACACCGGTCCAGAGTCCCTGTGAGGAAAAATCCAGAAGCCTGTCATCGGAGGTGAAGACCCCAGTAGATATGAAGAGCGCAGAGGGTAAGACCCCAGCAGATATGAAGAGGGCAGAGGAGAAGACCCCAGCAGATATGAAGAGGGCAGAGGAGAAGACCCCAGCAGATATGAAGAGGGCAGAGGAGAAGACCCCAGCAGATATGAAGAGGGCAGAGGAGAAGACCCCAGCAGATATGAAGAGGGCAGAGGACAAGACCTCAGCAGATATGAAGAGGGCAGAGGAGAAGACCCCAGCAGATATGAAGAGGGCAGAGGACAAGACCTCAGCAGGCATGAAGAGGGCAGAGGACAATACCTCAGCAGACATGAAGAGGGCAGAGGACAAGACCCCAGCAGACATGAAGAGGGCAGAGGAGAAGACCCCAGCAGATATGAAGAGGGCAGAGGACAAGACCTCAGCAGGCATGAAGAGGGCAGAGGACAATACCTCAGCAGACATGAAGAGGGCAGAGGACAAGACCCCAGCAGACATGAAGAGGGCAGAGGACAAGACCCCAGCAGATATGAAGAGAGCAGAGTTATGTGGTCACATAGGGGCCGGGGATAGCCAAACAGTACTCAAGTACATTGGTAACGAGCACACTAGGAAGAATGCTCTGATGTTGACCGTCAAAAAGCGCAAAGAGCTTTCCCCAGGTCACAGCCACACCCACTCGAGCAGCCAAAGGTGAGCACTGAGCTAGGCGCTTTCAGGACCACACTTGGTGGACAGCTCCTCACAGTGGAAGACCTCTCACAGGCAGAGAGGTCAGTCATCACCTATGTTCAAAAGCAATCCTTCCCAGTGGAAATGGCAGTGCTGGAAACCGCTCCATTCAGAGTGCAGAAGAACAGTAAGATCGATCCTATACTGGATGAAGGCCTACAAACCATCTTCTGCGAGAGATCTGACCTCTACGCCAGGACACAAGAATACCTTCTGCTACTCCAAGGAAGACCGAAATGGAGCACAGTGAGAAAAAAAAGAAAAAACTTTAACATTGGAGATGTCGTCCTGGTAGTTGACCCAACGGCTCCACGGGGGTCGTGGCCACTAGGCAGAGTACAGGAGACCAAGCCTGATGCAGGAGGTCTGACCCGTGCAGTGAAGCTCCAGACGAAAACATCCAATATTGATAGGCCCATAGCTAAGCTATGCCGCATTCCTGGAGATTGAAGAATAACAGGTCTTCTTTCAACAGCCAAAAAGGGATGTAATGTATATACTATATTTTTCTAAATTAATTTGTTGATAGTTACGAACAGCATAGACATACACCCATAGACTGATATAGACGTACACCCATAGACTGATACATAGACGTACACCCATAGACTAATACATAGATATACACCCATAGACTGATACATGGAGATATACACTCTTTGCCACTTTGGATTACAGTTTTTAGTTTTTTCTGATTTGACTGACCTAGCGATCATAAAGATCCCTCCTTAAGGCTATGTGCTAGTAACCTCTGGCCCTAGGATACGGTTAAGAATGAAGAATAACAGTTCTTCTTTCAACATCAACAAGGGATGTAATGTATATACTATATTTTCTAAATTAATTTGTTGATAGTTTTACGGCTCTTTATTTTGTTTGAGTAATTGATTCCTAGAGAACAATTAGGGGCTGGTGTAAGAGCCGCATTCAAGCTTATTTGTTTTGATTAATTGTGAATCTGTATTAATACATTTCTCTGTTGCAGTGAGTGGGGCGCTTTGCTCAGGTGAATGGGGCGGGGCTAACGCTATAAGCCACAGGTGCGGCGTGTGACGGGAGAGCAGCAGGCAGCAGCAATACTGTCATTGACACGCAACGCAGACGCAACCTTTTTGTTTAGAGATTATTGGGATCTCTTGTTTTGTTATTGAGATTATTGGGATCTCTTGTTTTATTTGTATGTACGGTATTGTTTTCGTATTTTGTTCTTGCTGGAGCATTAAAAGAGCAAAAGGAACAACAAAAGCGTGCAGTGGTTTCTGTTCTGCGACTGCGAGTCTGACACTGCTTCCCAACCTACAAGTGGAAGATTCAAATAGGTTATAAGACAAACCTGTTAGGATTTTGGCCACTACACCCTCTACACAGTCCTCCATACATGCATTTCATCAGAGAAGTCAGAGCGCAGGGTCGCCCGCAGTGCGGCGCCCCTGGAGCAGTTTTGAGGTTTAGTGCCTTGCTCAAGGGCAGAATGGTGGGCACCGTAGATGTAATACCAGCCACCCTTCAGTTGCGAGCTCACAGCTGGCATACACCCTCCTGTTCAAGTTCAAGTTCAAGTTCTTTAATAGTTGTCATACAGAAGTACAGAATACTTTCATACAAAATGCTTCTTACTGTTACGCTCCAGAGACTGTGCTAGACAAGATAGTATCAAATAACATAATAACATAATATAGCATGAATTTAGAAGAAGAAAATGAGGTCACAGTTGTTCGGTATAGACATATGTACAATGTTCTGAGTTACCATATAATATACAATACACAATACTATGCAGTGTACTAATGTACAGTACTATCTAGTGCAAAGCAGAAATGGGATGAGGTCAGTGGCGGGGATCGAACCAGCAACCTTTCGGTTACTGGCCGGACCCTTTACCTACAGGCCATCCTCCCTCTCTACATAACTAAAATAACTAAATAACTAAAATCATGAATAAATAACAAAACAATAGGAAAAAAAAACTCCTACCATAAATATCGTTACGCTTGGTTAAATTGACCACCCTGACATTCATCACTTCTATGTCACTGGTAGCGGTAAATTCCGGTTACAAAATTACTCTTCTTTCCTTCCACACACGCTCTAATATTACGGTAATAAGTATTGGATACCAGCCAGGATGGAGGATTTCCTGGATTTCCTTCCACACGTGTTATTGAGTAGAACTGAATAAGTATGTTCTCCCACATAAGTGTCTGGCATCTCTGATGGCCACGTGTGTGTGTGTGTGTGTGTGTGTGTGTGTGTGTGTGTGTGTGTGTGTGTGTGTGTGTGTGTGTGTGTGTGTGTGTGTGTGTGTGTGTGTGTGTGTGTGTGTGTGTGTGTGTGTGTGTGTGTGTGTGTGTGTGTGTGTACGTGTGTGTTTGTCCCTTTGACCAACAGGTGAGGAGAGACATGTCTGTGCCAGTTGTAGCCAGCTGTCACACACATGCTTTACAATGGACACACCCACATACACACATGTGTGCGCCTCAGCACATATTAGGATACTGCAGAGTGAAAAAAGCTTAGCACTGGTAGACACTCACACACACACACACACACATACACACACACACACACACACACGCACTCACGCACGCATGCACGCACACACACACACACACACACACACACACACACACACACACACACACACACACACACACACACACACACACACACACACACACACACACACACACACACACACATGGCCACATTAATTTACACACGGCCATGCACACCGACATATAAATACACACATTCATACATAATAATAATAATAATAATAATAATAATAATAATAATAATAATAATAATAATAATAATAATAATAATAATAATAATAATAATAATAATAATAATAATAATAATAATAATAATAATAAACATTCAATTTGTAATGCACTCTACATTTGGAAACCAAATCTCAGAGTGCTACAGGCTAAAACACAAGCTTTAAAAACATAGGCAATTAAATAACAAGACATAAAAAAAATAATTTTTTAAAAAGAGATAAAACACACAAAGACATGTATAAAAAGGTTAAAACTAAGAGAAGGCTTTTGTGAAGAGGTATGTTTTTAGAAACAGTGGTCTGTGGTGCTCTCAGGTAGTCAGGGAGGGCATTCCACAGGCGAGGAGCAGCCGAGCAGAAGGCCTGGTCGCCCCATGGTGCGGAGCTTGGTCCTGGGGGGAAGGAGGCGGTTTGTGTTGGCGGAGCGAAGGTTACGAGTGGAGGGTTCTGGGGTGAGGAGATCTTTGAGGTAGGGCAGGGGGGGGGCATTTCCGTGGATGCACTGATGGGTCAAAAGACACGTATACATCAATAGGCCTACACAAATGCACACATGCACACAGCCACACACGTACGTGCGCACACACACGCGCACACGCGCACACACACACACACACACACACACACACACACACACACACACACACACACACACACACACACACACACATCCATCCATTTACACACATCCATGTGCACCGACGTAGACACGCACACAACCCGAACACGACACGGGATGTAACCTGAGTGCGGAACAAGACACCTGCCCTGGGAGCCTCACGCACAGAGAGCCAGAAGCAGTAGCATGGTGGCCAATGGGGACACACACTGAGCTG
>NC_140165.1:50026776-50029276 GCF_963971535.1 Notolepis coatsorum
ATATGTACATGAAGTTTACAAAAAGCATGGTAAGACATGCTAAGGTCCTGCGATAGTGCAATACACTGTTAGCTACGTATGAGGCACTGGGTCTTATGTACACTACTATACAATGCTATACTATACAATCTGCAGTTATACTATGTGTCCTTATGCTAGCTTGCTATATCCATCTGTTTACTATACAAGAATCACTCCCGTTCTTGTTTTTAAAGTGACCTTTCATTGTGTAAAGTGACCATGATCACTCATCAAGTTCAATACTGTAGCCTGACACTGAATAAAATCCATTAGTTCACCGTTCTGTCCAAGCTCGACTGTGTAGGAGGGGTGGTGAACAGGCCCTGTCTTTCTCTGCTCGCAAACCAAAAACACTACACACACATCCAAGCTCTCTCACACTCACTCACACACACACACACACACACACACACACACACACACACACACACACACACACACACACACACACACACACACACACACACACACACACACACACACACACACACACACACACACACACACACACACACACACACACACACACACACACACACACACACACACACACACACACACACACACACACACACACACACACCACACACACACACACACACACACAAAGATATTTTAAGCACCCCTCCAGGCATCGTCTCTTCGGCAGTCTATACTGGTCGCCAGGTATCACTAAAAAACACGTCTGCGTTCCCAAATTGGATCGTTTGAAACACACACACACACACAAATACACATTCATTCATTCATTCATTCATTCATTCATTCATTCATTCATTCATTCATTCATTCATTCATTCATTCATTCATTCATTCATTCATTCATTCAATCACTATAGATAATTAAACAAATGTACAGTGTCGTCGAGTTGTTACATTGACAAGTATCATAGTGCTTTAGTAAATACGGAAACATCAAAGCAAATTTAGAGCATTTCAAACCTTTCAAAAACAAAAAACAGGGGTAACAATTTAAAAACAACTACATCATCGTGGTAAACCGACCCAGAGACACTGGAGTGTCTGGTTTCAGAGTTCCCTGCAGGGTACTCCATGAGGTGGGGAGGGGGCAGAGAAGAAGCCAAAAGCAGATCTACCACGTTCAGTACAAACTCTTCTAGGCCCTCTAAGTGTAACCCAGCGGACAGTCTCTAATTATGGCTTTATGAAGAAACAGATTCCAATGCAACTTTACGTCTCTCTGCCAGAGAGGCCCACTCGACCTTATTATATAGGATACAATAGTGAGTATACCATAACTATCACCGCTGGTGATAAATATAACGGCTGAATGATAGAACGGAGTCTATGAGTCTAGACACAGACACACACATGCGCAGACAGACACACACATGCACACAAATCATGCTGTCATGTCCTACCCTCCCTTGGGATTTAGGAGTGCCCACCATTGTACCCTGCCCGCCCTTTATCCCCACCCCGAAATGTAACCCCCTAAATGAAACAACATATCATTCCTCAAATACTTCAAGTGCCAAGTGTCGAGGGTTGAGCAATACCCCGTCTGCGTGCTCTGCGGCCCCGGCCATATGCAACGCTAGAATTACTCCCAGCTCAGCATAAATATTTTCTACTCAACATGAATTAACTATAACCACTTATACTCCTCCGGTGGACTCTGGGCTCCGTCGTTTCTCATCTGTTCAGCATTCACTGAAGTCGACAAGCCCTCGCAGAGATCGAATCTCTCACGATCCACACTACACTACATTCCACACAGAACTGTTTACAGCTCACTTTGAAGCCCAGCGAGCCTTTCCGATCCCTCTTGAAGCCCAGCGAGCCTTTCCGATCCCTCACGTCCGACACGCAGTGAAAAATCATACTGTCGGTTATAATGCGGAGTGCTTCATTCGCGGTTTATTGAGTCCACCACCCGACTGTTTACACAAGCCGCTGACGTTACCCTGCTGACGCGCGGGAAGGAATCGTTCACACAGGGAATATTGGATCATATACGTTATATAAATCGGCGTGGTGACAATTAGCGGTGACTCAACGTACTTAAGTTTCAAACTCCGGTGTGAAATCAACGTGTATAACGTCACAATTAGCACTGGGCAGCTTTTAAAAGCCCTCCAATATGCTCCATACTGTAACTTCACCATAAGTTGTATGAAATACTTCCCAGTAGTGTAGAGAGACATTTCATCGGCGACTCAATGCATGTGTGTGTGTTCCTGTGTGTCGCCCATCTTGCATGTGTGTGTTAATCTGCATGAGAAATAAAGACTTCTTCTTCTTCTTCTTCTTCTTCTTCTTCTTCTTCTTCTTCTTCTTCTTCTTCTTCTTCTTCTTCTTCTTCTTCTTCTTCTTCTTCTTCTTCTTCTTATTCTTCTTCTTCTTCTTCTTCTTCTTCTTCTTCTTCTTCTTCTTCTTCTTCTTCTTCTTCTTCTTCTTCTTCTGTAGTGGATGCAATGCTATTCACCTACTTATCGGGTCCTGTAGTTAGAGCTGG
>NC_140165.1:50031776-50041295 GCF_963971535.1 Notolepis coatsorum
TGTGATTGTGTGTGTAGTTATGAATATGTATGCCATGTGTGTGCATGTGCATGTGTGTGTGTGTGTGGTGATTATATGTTGACACTCAGTGACCTCTCTTCTTCAGCTTTCGCCCTCTGTGACATTTTCCACTACAGTCATCCTCTCTCTCTCTCCAATTCTGTTTCTATTTCTTTGTTTCTGCTGTCTCACTATCTGTCTGTCTATCTGTTAGTATGTCTGTCTGCCCGTCTGTTTGCCTGCCTGACTGTCTCTCTGTCTGTCTGTCTGTCATCGTTTGTCTGTCTTTGTCTGTCTGTCTGTCTGTCGGTCTGTCTGTCTGTCTGTCTGTCTGTCTGTCTGTCTGTCTGTCTGTCTGTCTGTCTGTCTGTCTGTCTGTCTGTCTGTCTGTCTGTCTGTCTGTCTGTCTGTCTGGTCTGTCTGTCTGTCTGCCTATCTCTCTGTCTGTCTGCTTGTCTGTCTGCCTGTATGCCATTATTTTGCAAATCCAAGTGAGTCTCAAGTCTTGATTGGCGGCTGACGGATTGGTCCAAAGTTGAAATATAATCAGGGAAATTAAGTTGATTCGCTTTATACTTTTTATGGCATACTCTTTTAACATGTTAGGGTTGGGGAGAGTATCAAGTATTTCGGGTCATAATGGCTCAAGTCTGAGTCATCTGTGTTGAAGTCAAAGTCGAGTTGCAATTATTTTATGATTTTGTCAAGTCAAGTCTGAAGGCATCAAATGTGTGACTTGAGTCTAAGCATGGCCGTAGCCAGCTATGAGGTCACCGAGGCCTGGACCTCGGTAACTATTTGTAACTATAAAAAAAAATAAAAATCTATAAAAAAAAATAAGTTTGGTCAACGACCGGCCCACTACTAGGCTGGGACAGCGGCCCATTGGTACTGACTGACACTGGGCTGGCCCAATCACATCTCTTACTAAGCACCTCCCCGCCAGTCATGCAGGTACATGACTGAGATGGGGCTGTGGTACATGACTGAGGGGGCTGTGGTACATGACTGAGAGGGGGCTGTGGTACATGACTAAGAGGGGGCTGTGGTACATGACTGAGAGGGGGCTGGTACATGACTGAGAGGGGGCTGGTATACAGGACTGAGAGGGGACTGGTATACATGACTGAGAGCCGAGGAGGCTGGTACATGACTGAGAGGGGGCTGGCTGGTACATGACTGAGAGGGGGCTGGTACATGACTGAGAGGGCGGCTGGTATACATGACTGAGAGGGCGGCTGGTATACATGACTGAGAGGGGGGCTGGTACATGACCTAGATGGGGCTGTGGTACATGACTGAGATGGGGCTGTGGTACATGACTGACATGGGGCTGTGGTACATGACTGAGAGGGGGCTGTGTTACATGACTGAGAGGGGGCTGGTACATGACTGAGAGGGGGCTGGTATACAGGACTGAGAGGGGGCTGGTATACATGACTGAGAAGAGGCTGATACATGACTGAGAGGGGGCTGGTACATGCCTGAGAGGGGGCTGGTACATGACTCAAATGGGGCTGTGGTACATGACTGAGAGGGGGCTGGTAGATGACTGAGAGGGGGCTGGTATACATGACTGAGAGGGGGCTGGTACATGACTGAGAGGGGGCTGGCTGGTACATGACTGAGAGGGGGCTGGGACATGACTGAGAGGGGGCTGGTACATGACTGAAAGGGGGCTGTGGTACATGACTGAGAGGGGGCTGTGGTACATGACTGAGAGGGGGCTGGTAGATGACTGAGAGGGGGCTGGTATACATGACTGTACATGACTGAGAGGGGGCTGGTACATGACTGAGAGGGGGCTGGTACCATGTATTGTGCATCATTGTAGGTCAAACCATTAAAAAGTTAATTTCCATGGCAGCCATTTTGTCCCCCGCCTTTTAAAAAAATACACCCCAGCTAAATTCGTTTATTAACCCTCCTAGATGACAAATCCATTGAGAAACGAAGTGCCACAGATGACCCAACTACTAGGTCCATATCGTATCATCATAATATTATTTTTTAAATCATTAGGATAAGGGTTCCCTTGATAAAGATGCATGAAAAGGCTGTATAATATACAACACCTGTAGCTCAACTGCAAAAACTGCTTTTTTTATTTGATTAGATTTATTTGGAAATTAAAAACACATCATAAAAACAAATTATCTTGACCAATTTGTATTCCTGAGGATATCACCTAATAAGCATTCATTAAAACACTTATTTCCGAGGTGGTCCTCGATGGAAGACATAAAAACACAGCACATATACCCTACTAAACTGCAAATTTTTGCTCAACTGCAAAAATGTATGCCTACTTATGTATTAGCCTACAGGGAAAAACACATTCACAACAGGCAGCAAAGTTTATTTTCAGCCAAGTATGGTAATAAGGTAACTATTAGGATATATATGGTATGGATTACTTACTCTTAATAACTTATTACTATCTAGTCTCCACCTACACAAATAGTTTTTGGGCTGTCCATTGATCATGCACCTTCACGTGGTAGGCACATTAACTGTCAAACTCCCCAAACAAACACACCATTGATTTAATTGCCATATAAATCACATACAAAACACACCATTGATTTAATTGCCATATAAATCACATACAAAGATCTAACTATTGCTCCTCTCTGAACATGAATATAAAACAAGAAGTCAAGTCAAGTCAATTTTATTTATATAGCACATTTCCAGGCAGCAGCAGCTGGCACCAAAGTGCTTCTCAGGCAGGTTGATAAAAACAAAAGAATGTGATGCAAGATATAAGATTAAAAACATAGCAAAGCAATGAAAGTAATAAAAACAAAATAATATGATGCAGGATATAAGATTAAAAACATAGTAAAGCAATGAAAGTAATGAAAACAGGTAGGGCACAGTAAAACAAATAGGATAGAGGGGCCAGGGGTCTAGTAGTGATTAAGTGGGGGGGAAGGCCAAGGAGAACAGGTAGGTTTTTAAAAGTGATTTAAAAGCCTGCACGGTCTGGGCGGTCCGTACGCTGAGGGGGAGGCTGTTCCACAATCTAGGCGCTGCAGTGGAGAAAGCTCTGTCTCCCCTAGTCTTGAGCCTAGTTCTAGGCACCACCAATAGCAGCTGGTCAGCTGATCTGAGGGATCGGTGGGGGGTGTGGCGGTGCAAGAGCTCAGACAGATAGGGAGGAGCCATGCCATTTAGTGATTTAAAAACATTTAGGGCTAATTTAAAATCGATCCTAAAGCGAACAGGCAGCCAGTGGAGCGAGGCCAAAACTGGGCTGATGTGTTCATGTTTTTTTGTTTTGGTGAGGAGGCGCGCGGCTGCGTTCTGTACCAGTTGTAGGCGGCGAAGCAGGGATTTGTCGATGCCCGTGTAAAGGGCATTGCAGTAGTCGAGGCGAGTGGTGACAAAGGCATGTATCACCATCTCTAGGTTACTTTGCCTTTGTCTTCGCCAGGAGTCTAAGGTGGTAAAAACAGTTTTTGACTACGGCGCTGACCTGTTTGTCAAATTTAAAATTGCTGTTGAAGATGACCCCGAGGTTCCTGACAGAGGTGGAGAGGTTTGGACCCAGGGCACCAAGTGCGTCAATGAGGGGGGCCAGGGGGGGGCACTATTAAAAACAATGACCTCAGTTTTCCCTTTGTTTAGTGTCAGGGAGTTTTCAGACATCCAGCACTTGATTTCTGCCAGGCAGTCAAGTAGTGGTTTTATTGTTTTCCCTTGGGTGGGTTTTAAGGGGAGGTAGACCTGCACGTCGTCGGCAAAGCAATGGAATGAGATGTTATGTTTTGCCAAGATCTGGCCTAGGGGGAGTATATATAGGAGGAAGAGAGTGGGACCCAATATCGAGCCTTGGGGCACCCCGCAGGTGAGGGGGGCCACAGAGAAAGTGAAGTCACCAAGTTGGACAGAGAAGGTCCTATTGCTTATGTAGGACCGGAACCAGTCTAAGACGGGGCTCCTAAGGCCTACGTAATGCTCGAGGTGAGCTAAGAGGATGTGGTGATCTACCGTATCAAAGGCGGCTGTGAGGTCAAGGAGTAGTAGCAGGGATGAGTTACCTGCATCAGCAGCTGAGATCAGGTCGTTTAAGACACGGAGGAGGGCCGTTTCAGTGCTGTGTCGTGGTTTAAAGCCAGATTGGAATTTATCATGGATGTTGTTGTGTTCAAGGAATGATTGTAGCTGTATGTAGACTATGCGTTCCAGGATTTTTGATAAAAATGGTAATTGTGAGATGGGTCTAAAATTGGCAAAGACAGATGGATCAAGGTTGGGCTTCTTTATCCGGGGCTGGACCACAGCATGCTTGAAGGCAGCCGGGACACATCCAGTGCTGAGGCAGGCGTTTAGTAGAGGTAATAATGCGAGGAGGACAGGGTCAGGTTGCGCGAGGGGAGTGCGTCTGAGGGGCAATTTGTTGGTCGCAGGTGTTTAATGGCATCGGAGAGGGAGACCGGGGGGAGGAGGGGGGGTGGGGGGAGCAAGGGGGGCAAGGGGGAGAGAGATCTAAGGGCAGAGACTTTGCTGATGAAGAAGTGTTGGAAGCCTTCACATAGAGCTAATGAAGGTACGACAGAGGGAGTGGCACAGGGGTTGATGAGGGAGTTTAGGACTTTGAACAAGGCGGGCCCTCATTTATCAAAAATTCTTAGAAAGTGTTCTATTTTCATACGTAAGCACAGAATTTAGAATGTGTGTACGCACAGACATATTGGGATTTATCAACCGTGCGTTCACAGGTCCTACGCTCCTCCGTGTTGATAAATACCTCTTTGTTCTACCGTAAATGCTTGTGCATGATTATCCATATATGGTCATGAAACACCCCCCATGGGATGTGAAATAATGGACTGACCCGAGCGAAACTCTGAGAAACTTCACGGGAGATTGTTCACTGAGGCACTGCCGAACCAAGAAGACACAAACCATGTGTTATGGGATAAATAAAAGGCTGACTTGTACACGGTGATGTCAGATATCAATGGCTCCCTAAGACCATTGCTGCAATTCTGCCTGGACAGCTCAAAATACTAATAAAGACCGTTCGTTTACCACTGTTTGGCGTTGGTGGTGTGTCATTATAACCGTGCTGTAATATGAATGCCTTTATTAGTTGTGTTCGATTGGCTATAATATGATTTTTAGAGGCATCTATTTTGTTGTCGGTATTAGGTAGCCTATATGAATTACATATAATAGCAGCCATAGCCTACATTATGCAACAGTAACTTGCGCATATATAATAACACATGGCACAGCCCTGCGCTGCGAAGCCCTGCATACAGTAAACTAACTTGATCATTAATCTAGCTGTTGTATCTTTATGCTTATGAAAACATCAAATATTATGTATAGGCTATAGGCCGTCGCTTTGCATTAATAGCCTATATTCTCAAATGGCATTTAATGGCTATCCGACTCCTCGTCGCTATCCTCGCGGACGGACAAGTGTATACCTTATATCATATTCCTATTCATATTCATATCATAGTTTACTCTATCAGCATACCCAGCATGTAATACGTTCTTTGTTAGAACTCAACTCGTTATTATTTTGCGCATAGATTGCAGAAATACGGGAACGTTTTGATTTATATTAAAAGGCTTTGACATTGTAAAACTAAATACGTGGAATTCTGTAAGCATAATATAAGTCATATCACCCACACGATATATGCTCTGTGTCCAGAGCATGTATGCTTTTCATTCATTTAAGACACATTTATTGCAAGGGTTTTGTAATACACATACACCCTCTGTTCTCATTGCAATGTGTTTTTTATTCTTTCTTAGACAGTAGGAAGGGGGAAGAACACTATATTGTGGGTGTTCATATGACTTGTATTCTGCTTACAGCTTCGAAATTCCACTTGTTTCGTTTAACGTAAAGCCTTTTAAATATAATCAAAACGTTCCCGTGTTTCTGCGGTCTGTGCACAAAATAATAACGAGTTGAGTTACGCAGTCAGTCAGTACACCCCGTATATTCTGATAACGCTATAAACCATGCTGCATTCATTCGGAGAGAAAGACCTATTATTCCAAATGCTATTTATAGGGTTTTAACCATAATTACACTACTGTTGCTATTTTACAATGAACTATAATGAATTACGGTTCATACAGAACACGCCAGTGTTGAAACTAATGTACAGAAGCTTATTTCCGTGTTGTAATAATATATTCTACCAACGGGTGCCAGCTATGCATGCTCCGAGCTGTGCGTAGATATACGCACAAAGTCAAGCACAAGTTCAAATTGATAAATCCCACACTTTGCTTAGAAATGATCGTACGCAGGGGTTACGCACATATCTGTGCGTACGCAACGTTGATAAATGAGGGCCCTGGGGTTTATTTGAATTTGTTGTGACTAGGTTAGAAATGTAAGTTGTTTTTGCAATTTTGACAGCCGTTTGGTAGATGGACAGAGCGCTGTGTAGGATTTGGAGGGAGACAGGCAACCTGTCCTTCCTCCGCTTCCTCTCGGCACGTCTACATGCACATCTAAGAGTATGCATGGATTCATTTAGCCAGGGTGTGGGGAGGGGTATTATGCGTTTAGTTTTAAAAGGTGCTACAGTATTTAAAATATCGGTGCATGACTCGTTGAACATGGAGAGATAGTCATCGATATTTGGGACACTGTTTGCATTTAAGACACATATTGGGGAGCTGGAGAAGTAGGGTGACCAGGTGTCCCCCTTTTGGTTGTACTGTCCCACCATTTGACCAAATGTCCCGCGTCCCTCATATTGAGAGGATGTCCCTCTTTTCGAAGCAAAAAAAAACATGCGTCTAAAAGCCCCTCCCTACAGACAGTAAACGTAGCAACCCGCCTCTTGTCCACACACATTGCTCTGATTGGTTATAGTACTTTAGCGTGCTGCTTGCCTGCTTGTGACGTGACTGAGACTGAGTCGTGACGCTACCTCATATCGCAAATCTGATTGGTCAAAAAAAACACAACAACATTACAAGCAAACTAGTTCAAGATGGAAAGCAGTAAAAAGAAACGGACCTGCAGTTACAACCAAGACTGGCAAACGACACATGACTGGGTGAGGCAGATGGCAGGCAATCCGCAGCAGGCTTTCTGTGTTTTGTGTCATAGTTCGTTTTCAATTGCGCATGGAGGAGAATACAACTTGAAGCGCCACAGTGGACGTGAGTCTCACTTGAAAGTGGCTCACCAAAAAGAAACATCCAGATCTATGGATACGTTTCTTTTTAAACCAAACAATGATAGCCAGACGGACAAGGTCACTGCAGCTGAGATAACAAGTGTCTATCACACAGTACAACACTCCCATTCATACAGGTCAGCCGACTGTGGTAACCTTTAACCTTTGATTTAAATCTATTCGGTGAAGACCATGGCAGTTATTCTAATATAGAAACACAATTTATTTGTATTATTATTTTTGTATTATACTACACTGTTTTCCCTAGTTCTGTGTTAACAGGGAATATCAAACACAAGACATTCCTGTCAAGTGATGACGTTTGAATATTTAAAACAGATGTTAGGTGGTATTTAATTTGTATTTATTTTGATTTAACCTTTGATTTAAATCTATTCAGTGAAGACCATGGCAGTTATTCTAATAAAAAAAATTACATTATCTATCTGTCCCACTTTGTCCCACTTTGTCCCACCAAAATCGTACTGTTGTCCCACTTTGTCCCACCAAAATCTTACTGTTGTCCCACTTTTGGACTTTTTGCATCTGGTCACCCTATGGAGAAGGCATCAGAAAAGTGGGCAGCAGTGTCAGAGGTAAACGTGCAGGATTTCTTTGTAGGTACATGAGGGGAAATAGCAGAGCAAGGGATTTTAGTGGAGAAAACAATAGATGAGTGATCAGAAAAAGCAGCAGCACATATATCAATTATATTGACAGATAGTCCAAATGACAGAACGAGATCAAGTGTGTGTCCTTTTTCATGCGTTGGTGCTGTGACAGATTGGGTGAGGTTGAAAGAGTCAATGAGATTTAGGGAATCTCGTGACAGGGGATGTGATTAGCAACACACATGGATATTAAAATCGCTGCATAGGAGAATGTGATCGTATCTAACCATCAGTCCGGAGAGGAAGTCCATGAAGTCATTTAAAAAGTCCTTGTTGTATTTAGGCGGGCGGTATATGACGGCGCAGAACACAATGGATGACAAGTTTAGTTAAAAAGATTGAACTTCGAAACTAGCGTACTTCGCTGCCGGCTGTGTGAAAGGCGGCAGTGGAGAGTGGATTTGAACACTGTGGCTATTCCACCCCCTCTACCCGAGGAGCGAGGGGGTGTTGAAGAAAGTGCAATCGGGGGGGGGAGAAGTTCGGAGAGCGGCAGTAGCTCGCCAACTTGGAGCTACGTCTCGGTAATGAACATGAAGTCCAGGCCACGGGAGGTGAAGAAGTCATTTATAATGAACGTTTTGTTGGCTATCGACCTAGCATTCAACAGGGCTAAGTGGAAGTTTAGCTCTGGGCTAGCCGGCGGTGGGGCGCGCTCCAGCCGCCGAAGGACATCAAAACACACCACCGCTCGGCCTGCGGGCCCGTGGAATACAGCGATGATGCGGGGGGTCCCGCGTCGGCCCAAGGGGAGCAGGGCCAGGCGAGGGGGTGACGGCAGACAGTCCCGGCCCCGAAAGTGGCAGCAGGGGCTCAGGGGGAACAGCACAGAGCCAGTGGTCTCTGGGGAGCAAAGAGCGTTGGGCTGCAGGGAGATAACATCCATCATAGAGGGGACCGACGTTGATCATGGACAAGGAGGCCAGCAAGTAGGCCTTGATTTTGACGTGTACACCGCCTCGTTTTCCCCTTCTCCTGTAAAGTTTTTTACGTAAGGAGGCACAGGGAGGGCGGCGTAAGTGAGCAGGGATATTCAGGAGAACGGGGGAGACTTGTCACTTTCTCACCCAAACATGTGATGATGAAAGCGTTTCGCTGAAGGCTCTTAGGTTTAAAAGAGCTTGTCGATCATAAACCAATAGGGTGGAGATGTCCCGGCAGAAGATACATAGAAGCAGAGTAATAACAAGCAGGAGACTAAGCGGACAGTACCGACGAGGCCGACGGCTAGCCGACACAGGCGCCATCTTGCTTCGGGGGGGCTTCGAAGGTGATCTATTAACTGTGTAAACCTTGTGCAATATTCATCATTGATATTTGAATACTTGAAATCTGTATGAACTGAGTAGTATCAAATGAAATAAGATGGAACAGCTCCATGCATTCATTGAATAAACAACTATTTGCTCATTACCAGTATGGTATTGTTTAAATTGTACAGCTTTTTGCACAACTTTGTCAGGGAATTCCAACAATTCTGGACCTGAATGTACCAGTTAATTGTAATCATCTCTCTCTCCTTATGCCTAGTCAAGCCAGGTTGTGGAGGAGAGACTACTTTGCCCATCCTGAGCCTGCTATGATGCAGGTGTTTTTACGTCACCACCCAAAACAAGATTCAGCCAAGAGCGAGTGAGTACACTGGTCCACTTGTCCATGGCACTTACTACCCAGCT
>NC_140165.1:50041495-50088995 GCF_963971535.1 Notolepis coatsorum
GGCACTGGTTTGTATCATCGCCTCCTTTAGTCCTCAAGCAACTGAATACCTCAGACGAAGAACCGAGTAACTCTGTTTTACATTTTCAGAGGGACAATGCTGTCAAGACTTCATTATTAGAAGACGCCGAGTTAGAGGGTTGCGTTCATTCGTAGTTACAGTAAAGACAGTAAGAGGTTGAGCACTCTCTCCGGTGATGGATCGACATTCGCACTCCATGTGATCTGGATTAACTTTACAAATGCAAATACAGGATTTCAAGACAGACTGTATGGTTCTTCGGTTAAAAGGATCAATTATAGAGAGAGGGGGTAATACAGTGAGGCAGGCAGAGAATGGAAAACTCAAACGGTTCATTCAAACAGTTATACAGACTTTGAAAGCCAGAAGCTTAGCAGGGTTAACTGGCTCATTGCTAGCCAGATTCAGAGTTCCTTAAGGCCCCGGGGGGAATGAGTTTGCTGCTGCTGAAATACTGCAGTAGAGCATGGAGCTGACGTTGCAAGGGGTTAGGGGTCCAACATCCCTCTAGGGGTCACACATTCTCAATATAGGCCAGTGTCCTGACACAACCTTGTATCGCAGAAGGACGTGTTTTTGTTTGTTTAATTATATGGCTGTATGTTTTAATGTATGTATTTGTATGAATGCCTTTAACCCCATAACCTCTTAAAGGCCAACTTGCAGGTTAAACCCTACTCTTCAGTTATGGGTAGTTTACATCATTGGTATCTAATTTCATTATTAATTTTTTTCCATTTGACGCCGGAAATGCCACTCAGAAAGGGTTAAAAAGGTCCACGCACGAATAACATGCACGGAGCAAATCTAAAAGCTTATCAGACGCTAGCAGGGCCGTGACGTCACTCCAGGTAACTTTCCCTACTTCTGATCCACTACAATGGAGTTTGACGAGTGCAGAAAGCTATTTCCTTGATCCAAATGGACGCCTTACAAGACGCAAATGGGTTTAATCGTCGGAGACTTTGATGGACCAGCTACAACTGGTTGAAACAAGGTAGTTATAAGGTTTTTAATGTCGTAAAAAAAAGAACTACATGTACCACTAGGCAGCCTGTTGTTCAGTACAGCAGAGCTACTGGTCTGTGGGCTGTCGCCTTATCCCCGGGTCATAGTATCAAGCTGGCTATATGGCTCTGGCTAACGTTACCCCGCTAACGTTAGCATTATGTCTACTGTCGTGCATGTAAAAGAGTTTTGCCCCTCAGACCTGTGGGGCAAAGCACTGCACACGCGTCATGCCGGCTAGCAAGCTACACGTCGCGGCATGTTGATACGATAGCAGCCCCCTCGGATAGCACTCGGTGCATCAGTTACGAAAGGGGCTACCACGATAGCTATTAGCTAACTAACGTTAATGTTACAAGCTCAAACACCTTATAACTACTACTATTGTCGTGTCCTAACTTAGCTACTAACGTTATATATACACAATATGTACAACGACACAATGATTTACATTATTACAAATATGGTAACGTGGTTGTGGCTTTTACAAATAGTGGTTAGCTTTAGAGATTAATGGCTATGATCACGGAGCAATAGTGTTAGGTGAAACAGAGGCTAGTAACAAGAAGGCTTTGCTTCTGCCACTACCTGCCTGTGATTCTCAGCGCCCCCTGCTGCCCTGCACCTGGTGTGACGTCATCATTAAGATGACACACGGACGCTATGAACCATGGATTAAAATATGCATGTGCGTGGAGGTTATGGTTTAGTCGACAAAATGTTTGATAAAAACGCTAAAACTGGGTAAATTTAGATTTTTCCCCCCCCTCTTCATGAAAGTCAGCGTTGGCCTAGTCACATTGTTTATTGAACAAAAATACAACCTGCAAGTTGGCCTTTAAGCCCTAGCCACATTTTCAGAATATACACATAAAAATACATACCATACAACTTACAAGTAAATGGAAGATTGCTCCACTTCTACAAGGCCATTTGCATGTTCTTGGTATCTAGGGACATCTATGGACCTCAGGGAATGTATTCCCAGTGTCATAAATATTGTGTCTGTTACTAGGCTTGAGTAAATTGTAATGAACCAAAGGAGAATAGATATTTTTTTCTCTGACAGTGAATAACACCATGCTAACATTGACCAGATGTGAGACATTGCCACTGAGCTCATTCAGCACCTTCTTGAGATTTTCATTAGTGAAAATCTAATTAAATTAATAAAAGGCATTATGCATTATGTGTTGAGTACTGACTTTTAATAATTTTTGTTTTGCAAAAAAAAAAATTAATAAAAGGCAAATGATTTACAGGGGTTTTTGTAGATACAGTACTGACACATGCAATTTGAAATATGAATATAGAATATAGAATATCAGGCTATAAATTACCTTATTATGGCCAAGTCATGCATCTATGGATCGGGCCAAATCTCCTCTTTCCAATGGCAGAGTTCAATCTGGATTTAGTACCACAGGGCGGCCATAACAGGGAAGAAAATACTGTGAATGAAATCTACTGTACAGTAAGTACAGTTACCTTTTTATAATGTAAATAGCTCCACCATTTTTCATCAGATTGAGAGGTTCACAGAAAGGTAAATAAACAAACAACGTTCTATTGTATGGGAATAACATTCAGGTTTGTTCGACCTGCAAGATATAATCACAAAAATAATGTTTTATGAAATGTCGATGTCCATTGAAAGCCCTGGGTCTCCTCTGTTTTAGGACTACATCGCTTTAATGACGCGCTATTTTCTCATGTCTAATTCATCCGGTTTCTGCCGGGATGTGCAGATATTTATTAACTCATATTTCACACTTAAAATCATTGGTAAACAAACGTAGTGCTGACAATATACACTTTGACTGGGAAAAAAAATTCAACATTAATTAATACGGACTGTATTGATCTATTTATAGGGGTTAATGTCCATAACTCCATTCTTTTTTACCGGATTGAGATGCAGTTTTCTCCTAGACGTTCACAGAAAGGTAAAGAAACAATATACGCTGTATTTTATGGCAATAACGTTGGGGTCTGTTCGACCCGTGAGATATAAATTCATGTCAATGACTGTAAGAAATAAATGGCGTTCCTTCCGTTGACTGCGGCTGGTGTGAGCTGGGTAGTATAGTTTTATGAAATGTAGACGTCCATCAAAAGCCAGAGGTCTCCTCTTCCTCTGGTCTACAACAATTTCATGAGTGCTTCTTCTAAATCAAACGTTTTCCGATGCAATGCGCAGATATTTTTTATAAGCTCATATTTCCCCAATAACATTTTGACTGCTGTTTTGATAGGGTTAGGGTCTTTACTCTTGGCTACATTTGAAAAAGAAACACAACATCACCTATTACGGATTGTATTGATGTATTTGTGACCGGTACCGCGCCGATCAGGGCTTAAGAGCTTAATATCTGTGTAATACAAATATTTGTGTCCATCTCATTATCTGTACTTTCCCGAATTCATATTCTGATTCGGGCTCATCCCTAATAGTGATGATGGTAAACATGGTCCAAACCGTAGTAACACACTGCACCAGAGTCTGTGCAGTGTTTATTATTAAGGAGTCCTAACAGTTCTCAAGGTCACCAGCTGTTAGCTCTCCAGCACTTGGCAGCAGTCCATGCCCACGGTTGTGGAGCCTGAAGGCTACTGGCACGAAAGACTGGCAGAGGCTGTGTGGTTGAATCGGTAAGCTTCTGCGAAGCAACAGCAGAAAGTTGGACAGTTATGCATTTCAAGTCACCATTGTGTTTCTGTGGCATGAATTACAATTATATTGAAGTATATTTTATAGAGCTTTGAAGATGGTCACGTTCGCTGGCCTCCTTAGTGCTAAGTAAGGCTGGATTAGCGTACTTACTCTTATCGGTATAAAGGTCTTATCTAAAAAAGATTAAAAAAAACTCTAAACTTCTCAACCTCTATATCCTCTGCATTTGTTTTATTACACGTATTTGATCACGGAAATGTATCTTATAGACCTGTGGGTAAAAAGTGTTTGCCTTTTTCTCAAGATCACCTACTGATTAGTCTAAGTTGTCCTCCTCCTCGTGGTAATTTTGGGACTAGCTACTGTATGTGGCACTGAAAGATCTTGTATTTTCTCCTGGAAAAGGAATCAATACGTTTGAATGCCGCTAAAAAGTGAGGGAGAGAGCGAGGAGCGAGCTGGCTGACTCCTGCAGGATAGTCCTCTCTATCTAGAGCCTTGTGTTGTCTCTCTGGGGAATTTTCATTATGTTTTTTTCTTTTTTCTATTTGACCCCCCTCTCTCTCTCTCTCTCTCTCTCTCTCTCTCTCTCTCTCTCTCTCTCTCTCTCTCTGTCTCTCTCTGTGGGAAACGCCTGGTTGGTCACTGGCATAATTACCGTATGGGTTTCTTTCCCTTTGCCCTTTTGCTTCATTCAATTATACACTTTGATTTGCTCAGACGGACATGTCCTCCTCTCTCTCTCTCTGGTTGTCCTGTTCTCTCCGGTACTTAGGGTCAATATTACATCACAGAAAGAGGTATATAAAGGAAGGCTGCTTTTGGTGAGATAGTTTGTATTTATAAATGTACAGGTATATGCTTTTAACACAGGTAGGGAGAGGATAGCCCTATTTGGGATGTTAAGGCAGGAGCTGTCAGCTGTGAATTCTGACACAGTGATAGTGTTGGGGGGGGGGGGGGGGTGGAACTTGGGTCGGCAGCTGTATTGAAGGATGTCATTAGGACTTGTGATCTTGTGGATACATGGAGGCTGATGAATTCACAGGGGAAACAGTTATTGTGGGTCAAAGTGTTGGGGGACAGGGTGAGTGCAGCTCGGCTTGACTGGATTTATATTGTTAGACAACAGTGTAATAGTCTGGTGAAAGCTTAAATCTGCCCAGTCAGTTTCTCAGACCACCATTTTTTTAAAGCACATCTAGCCATGTCATCAGGGCCTTGTCGACAGGTGGAGGTTGAGCTAGTGGGGGGTGACAGTGGGGGGCTACAGGAGAATCTGTCACAGCTACGCAGGGACCTTGGGGGTTTTCCTCCAGGACAGAGCAAGGGGTGTGCTTGTGAGAGCTAGGTTCACCATTGAGAGATGGATGCTCCTAGCTCTTTTTTCTTTGGCCTGGAGAAAAAAATTTGTGAGGAAAAACAAATGCACTGTCTGCGTCTACCCAATGGACACGTCACATCTGTGATTGGGGAGATGCGGGAGGAGGCTGTACGGTTTTATTCTGTTATATGGTGCTGAACACTGTGACCCTGTGTGTACGGACACATTGCTGAGGGATCTCCCTCGTCTCTTACAGGAACAGAGGACCGAACTGGACACTCCTTTAACGTTTGGGGAGCTGTCGAGTCTCCCAGATGACTCCTGGTCGTGCCCCAGGGGTAGATGGTCTACCTGTGGACTTTTATAAAGCATTCTGGGACACTATCGGACATTTGTGTCTTGCGCAAATGTATCGGGGTGGGGGAGCTGCCGTTGAGCTGCCAGTTCTGGCTCTCCTGCCGAAGAAGGGGGACCTCAGTGAACTCAAGAACTGGAGACCTGTAGCGATTATTTCGGCAGACTACAAAGTGCATGGCCAATAGGCTGAACAGGCACCTTGAGTCTGTAAGTAAGTAAGTAAAATGTATTTATAGACCAGGGTTACAAAGTAAAAACATCAGTAAAGTGCAAAGATAGCAGCATGGTAAAAGAAAATAATAAAAAATGTGAAAGATCAGGAAAAACCAAAACAGATAAAAGACAGAGGATTTACACAGAGCATAATTAGCCAAACGCCTGTTTGAACAGCACAGTCTTTAGCTGCTTTTTTTTTTTTTTATTATCTTTCTTCCCCTCCTTTTTCCCGATTTTTCTCCCATCCCACCCTTCCTGGTTGTTGCGTACTTTCCCCTACTGTTGGTCCGGGAGACCGGAGACTGTCACATGCTTTCCTCCGACGCATGTGCAGCCTGGGGCAGGCCAACCTGGCCGCGCAGGTTCTCACCGGGGAGAGTGTAGCGTGTGGGAGGCCACACTATCTCTCCTCAGATCCAACCCTCGCTGAGCAGGCGCCCCGACCGAACTGTAGGGGTCGCTGTCCACAACGCCCAGGACCCACCCTTCAGCTTCCCACCCCCTGATACAGCCAATTGTATCAGCGTGAGAGGACAGCCAAGCTGATAGCAACGCCGGGAGCTGGATTTGAACAGGCGAATCCTAGTGTCTCCCGGTGTTGGTGACGAACGTAATCTCCGTGCGCCACCTGCCCCCCCCTTTTAGCTGCTTTTTAAAGGTGTTTACCAAGACCACAGATCTAAGGTCCAAGGGCAGAGCATTCCATAGCCTGGGGGCCACGGTATCGAAGGCTCATCCCCTTTTGTCTTCAATCTAGACCGGGGGACAGCCAGCAAGCCCTGATCAGATGACCTGAGCGATCTGTGGTGCACCAGGACCAGTCATATGGTGTGCCTGGCCCGTTCAATGGCAGACCATTTGTTTTTAATGAGGGACATGATGGACCTGTCAAGGTTACACAACACACATTTTGGGGTCATCTCTCTTGATCAAGAGAAGGCTTTTGACAGGGTGGACCATGGGTATTTATATAATGTTCTTGCCAGGTTTGGGTTTGGGGAGAGTTTTATGTCGATTGTAAACATTTTATATAATGGGGCCTCATGTCTTATAAAAGTGGGTGGGGGCCTGAGCAGGCCAGTCCAGGTGGGGAGGGGGATCCGCCAGGGCTGCCCATTGTCAGGTCAGCTTTACATATTGGCCATAGAGCCATTTCTGGGTTTGTTAAGGAAGAGGTTGAAGGGTGTGTGTGCACCTGAGTTGGGGATTGATAGGCCAATATGTCTATCTGTCGACGCGAATGACTTGACCATCTTTGTCAGGGATGGAGAGGATGTAAAAGCCGTAGAGGATAGCCTCGGGGTGTATGCGAGAGCAGCTTCAGTGAGGGTGAACTGGTGTGGGGCATGGAGGGGCCTGGCATTACCACGGTTACCAGGGGAGCTACAGTGGGGTGAGAATGGCCTCAAACTTTTAGGGGTATATCTGGGTTCAGAGGGGTGGATCAGTAAAAATGGGGAGGGCGTAGCACAGACAATGGTGGCTAGGTTGTCGAGGGGGAAGTGGCTGCTACCGCAGGTATCCTACAGAGGGAGGGTGCTCATCATTAACAACCTGGTGGCTTCCTCCCTGTGGCATCGGCTGGGTGTTCTTAAACCCCCAGAGGCTTCCTGGCAGACATCCAGAGGAAGCTGGTGGATTATTTCTGGTCTGGATATCACTGGCTGAGGGCCGCAGTCCTTTATTTTCCGGTTCAGGAAGGAGGACAAGGCCTTATTGACCTAGAGAGCAGGATGACTGTGTTCAGACTCCAGGCAGCACAGAAGCTGCAACACAGTGCTGGTATCTGCTGGAGGGGGCCAGCATGTGCACTGTTGTGGAAGGCTGGTGGGTTAGGGCTGGACCTGCAGTTGTTCCTGATGGAGCTGGAGGAGTTGAACACAGCAAGGATCTCAGAGTTCTATCTGTCGGTGCTGAAGGCTTGGCGGCTGCTGAGAAAGACACGAGTGGAGGATGTAGCACAAGGACCATGGGTATGGGAGGAGCCCCTATTCTATAACTCTTTGTTTCCCCTGGGGTCGGTGCGTTCCTCCACTCTGAGACAGCGGCTCATGAGAGGGGGCATCAGAAAACGTTCACATCTTATGTCACCAGAGAGAGGGGATTGGAAGACCCCCCAGGAGCTTGCTCTTCAGACTGGACTGACATCGTTGAGACTGCTGGAAGGGTTTACCAGGGGGTCTGTCAGAGACCGCAGAGTAATACCACAGGGAGGGGAGGTGCGTTCCCTGCCTTGCAGGTGTTGGCAGATAATGGAGTCTGGCAGGGGGGGGGGGGGGGTTATTGTCCTTTACCACCCCCAGTTTAGCCTGGCGTGTGACAAGGCTCTGTATACAATCTGCATGAAGGTCAGGAACATCAGGTCCCTGCAGGACGTCAGTCAGCATCGGTGGCAGGGGGTGCTGGGTGATGGCAGCACTGCTAGCTTCAGGTAGAGGGTATTTTACAAGCAACCTACAGTGGAGGATAGCTCATGGGGCTTTGGCAACTAACCGTTTCCTGGCTTGGGTGGATCCAGGGGTGGGTGATGGGTGCCCCTTTTGCGGAGTGTCTGAAACCGTTACCCATGTTTTCCTACAATGCCAAAGAGTCAACAATGTGTTGTGTTTCTGTGTGGGGAGTTTCATCCTTGGTCATTATGTATTCAGTGCGTAATAATAAGGCTGTAAGTGTACTACTGAATTTTCTATATGGTCAGGCTAAGTTAGCCATTTGGCTAACCCGCAGGAATAAGATCAGGGGCGTTGGTCCTACGGAATCAGTGAGGGGAATGATCTGTGCACGCCTTCGGTTGGAGTTTATGTATTTTGATGTTGGTGTGTTCAGCCTGGGGACTGGGGAATGCACTATGTACTGTGGGGGGGAGGGGCTGAGCGTATGCATTTGACTGTCAATTGTGTTTATGTGCGCTGAAGGAAAATGTTGGGATATATTGGGGTATGAGTGTGTGCAGGTGTGTGAAGGTTGGCTTTATGAAGATGCCGTGAGGTTTTTGTCTCCACTGGCAATTTTTTTTGTTGAGATAATTTAATAAAGAATATCAAAAGTCAAAGTCTCTCTCTCTCTCTCTCTCTCTCTCTCTCTCTCTCTCTCTCTCTCTCTCTCTCTCTCTCTCTCTCTCTCTCTCTCTCTCACACCTTCTGAGGCCATGGCAGTTTGGGGTGTGGTGAAGGCAAAACATTCTGTCACCATCCTAGGAAAAGAAAACTGTCCGGTGCGAGCTGTGAAATAAGCGCAGAAGCGTATCTGACCACGGAGCAAATGTAGGAGGGGCCACACCCCTTATTAAAACAATCTGTAAATATGCAGAATCAAATACCGTTCTGCTAGCCATTCCATGGGGACTTTAACCATTTTACATCCCGTGTGCGGTCCCTGAGTCATAACGCAATGGTATATAATGAGGTCAGGGGCATAAGTGTCGTTTGAGCTTTGGTAGGGTCACTCAATAGAAATCTTTTTTTTGCACGAATGTGAGAGTATAAAAAATTATAAAAATTGCATTGTACAGACGGCACTGTACCTGTTTGTGTAAGTACATCTTTGGAGATGTGTTCCTTTTGAAACTAGTAGTCTCGCCGAACCGTTTAACAAGATTGAGAAAGAGCCGCAACAGATAAAAAGGCTCTATTTAGCAAAACCGCAATGTTGTGAATTACAATACTAAAAGTACAGTTTAAATTTGTTTTGGTAGGGACAATTTGTGTTTCCGTGGCTTTGTTAGGGACATGTCCCTAGCGTCCAGGGCTGGACTGGGGAAATCATTCAGGCCAGGAAGTATAGTATAGCAACTAGAAACACTGGCCTGGCCTGCTTCTAAGTTCAGTGGCCTGACAGCAGGCAAAAAAAATATTATTATTATTTAAAAAATTATTCGCAGGCCAGGCCACCCGTGCTCCCGATGGCCAGTCCGGGCCTGCTAGCGTCCCTATATAAAACTATGCCTACGTATGAGGTTGCCTGTCAATTACAGTGAGAGAAAAGGGTTTCCCTGGAAATATAAGGTTTTGTAGGACACCAGTAATATATGTCCTCCACGGTATGTCATTAAAATTCCCTGTAGATAAGTGGATCCACTGCATCGTATATATTATTTTTAACAAGATATTTTGAGGGCAATGAAGTGACCCTTTGGTTAACCAGGGAGACACACCCGTGGGTAGTGCTCGGAGCCAAAAGTACATACCAGGAAATTACATTTTGAGCAAAAAAAACTAACTGACCAAATCAAGCAACAGAAATTCCTAATTAAATGGGACGTCAAGACTTGGCCTTCCCCCTGGTCCAATAGCTCCTATGATATTTTCCAGAACTCACCCCAGTCATTACCGTAAGGTTATGTATATAACCAAGTTCTATGAGTTATGGTGACGCTCAGCATCATACTTGCACTGTACTTCACTTCGTGCACGTGCACTGAATAAAAAATTCCACCATGTACCTTTACATCCCAAAATTCGTCTGGCCACACCCCCATCCGCTTACCTTCATAAGCAGGTGTGTGGTCACCTACTCACCTCCTTCCCAAACTTTCACCACAAGGCGAGATCAAGGGCCGCAGCGGCGTCTGATGCTGAGCGTCACCATAACTCATAGAACTTGGTTATATACATAACCTTACGTTCTATTTCGTTATGGCTCTGCTCAGCATCATACTTGCACAAGGGAGGCTGAGCGAGAGCCATAGCCCGACAAATGTACACCGCTGAGGCCCCCCACAACCATCAGACCGGGGAGGACCGAGCCCCCCGACCCTCTCTAATGGAGGATACCCTCCCTATTGGAGGCTTACGGGAGGGAGACAGATCCAACCGCGCGAAGAGGAACTCAAGCAACTCAACGCACAGGGTGAGCAGACCGTGGCTTGACCCCACGACTACACACACGCACAATCCGCATGCCACCAGGGAACGAACGGAAGGAACAAACCTCGTTACTGCCCCCAAAATCACGGGGTCAAGAGCAAACCCAACCCTGTGGCAAGGCTGTAGCAGCGGAGCGCGAAGGAAGACCCAGACCCACTGAAGGGACTGGATCCCCTGGAAAAAGGGGGCCCGGAGAGGTCAATGACGCCAGGCATCAAGACCCCACCAGGTGGTCATTTAGTGACACCGCCCCCCACATCGCCAGCGTATTCGGATAAGGCACCTCCAAGAGCGGGCCCTTTCCCCCCAATAGCACACCGCCTGGCACACTGACCCTGCAGAACAGGCAGTCAGCATGGCCGTAAGCACTCAAAAAGGTTAACCAACGGAAGCAGGCAGCGCACCGGGGAAACCAGGCAGCAGGCTGTAACCTGAGCCTGGAGCACTGGGGACGAGACAGGCGCCAAAGGAGTCAGCTGAAAACAGCCCCCCCGGCGGAAGGGGCGCATGCTGGCGTCGTTGATCACCATGACAAAGCCTCCATCAAAAAAAACCCACCCAGAGGGGTCGAGGCAGAGAAGGCTGACATGATTGGCAGACGTCATGAACGTGCAGGGGCACACTCAACCGGGCAACCCGGGAGTTGACACTGCTCCAACATACCAGGGAATCAACTACCCTCTCGGTACAGACGGTGGTTGTTCCTATAACCCCTCAAGAAAAAAGGGTTATCCCAGGCCTATGGTAGCAACGAAACTTTACTTCGGACCGGGCCCGGCGGCTCGGGAAGCACACAGGGTTACCAGAGGAGGTCCAGAAGACCACCCCAACAGCCCTCTCTTCGCCATGCGTGAGAGAGGAGCGAAGAAAGGAGAACCAGCCCCTTATGATAGTGCCAGGTACAAAAGAGTACCCAACAAAGGGTCTCCAAAACGCCTAACCCTGGGACACCCGGGCCGACCCGGCATTTTCCCCCCCGAAAAAAGCCCAAGTCCCTCAGGGTACCAGAACAGCAGATCTGCATCCCCGGCGGACAACGGGTTAACTGACCTGGACCAGCGTGACCAGAACCAGTCCCGTGCCCTAACCACGCTGACATGCCTACTCCAAGAGAAGGGGCAGATATGCGTGTTGATCCAAAACATGAAAAGAGGGCGCCACCCAGACGGGCCGGTGTGAACCGTGCTCGGTGGCCCACCCCAAGGGCGTGAGACCCCTCTACCTATGTTCTGATCTATTCCGTTAACATCCCCCAGATATGAACGAGAATCCGTCGAGACCCAGCAACAGGCTCTCGGAAGAGGAAAAAAAACCCATCCCAGTTGCTTTATGAAAACGCTGTTTCAATAACAAGCAACTAATGCGTACTAGCTACCCGCATGATTCTCATCAGAAACACCCCGAGCTAGCACCATGCATGCGTCGGGACACAAACCACATCAATGAACAGTCTAACCAGACCCCTCATTGAATCCTCAAGGCGCCTGGGAGAACGACAAGAAGGGTGTGGTGCTTCATATACTCCACACTCTTTTATTAAAAAAAGAAAAGAAACACCGACTGACATGAATCCCACTTGACACAACTGAGGATAAAAACTGTTTACATTTTTATATCCCGTCATCCCCACCACAGAGGATAGACGGAACTCCCCAGAGAGACTTCCCACGTGAGTCATAGAGTGAAAAAGCCATGGTAATCTTGAGTCATGTGACCAACCGACTCAAGTTACACATACATCGAGCGTAGTGGAACCGTAATTCCTACGCTCTATCCCGACACTTTGACAATAACAGACCTTACATACGGGTCTAACTCACGGAAGCCATCGTCCATAGCAACGTGCGTAGTGACGTGTGCTATGACGGGGGGAAAACCAAGACTCAACGCCTGTTAATAGGTGCAGAGTCAGGGAAACCCTTTCCCCGCCCCCCCCCCCCCCCCCTCCCTGCCAAGCTGCCTAACAGCTTGGCCCCGACTGGACTGACAAGAGAGGAATAAACCCCCTGACCAATCAGAAGAGGGAAGGAGGGGTTTATCCGGTACCCCCTCACAAGCCCTTCCCTTGCATACAACAACAACTTCAGCCATATGATACCTTTAGTAGCAATGCTAATGGATAGCGCACGCTAATACAATGCACGCTAATCACAGACAACTGTGAACAGGGTTTACAACAAAACCAAGTCGCGTGTGTGTGGGAGAGCTGGTCATGTTGTACATCACTCTGCTCCATGCCGCCCGTCAATATCCCGGACATGAATCTTGCCAGCTGCGCGATGTTAGACGCGGCAGCTAGAGACTGTGTTCCGGAGATAAATGACTGGTCACTCCAGTATGCCAACCGCCTCGCTGATTTCCCTTGGGGAACCGGCTTCCGTAACGGTTCCCACACTACCTCCGGACAAAGGAGCGCGGCCATCGGCCTATGTGTGTGAATCCTACACCCGCATCCATGTTGTAACACAGAAAAACACTGATAGAGAGAGAGAAAACGGCTGAGCCGTGGTACGTGTTCATACGAGCATTACTGCAAACCCAACACAACAGTGTTGTAGCTCAACATCACTGTGTAAGCAACAGAACATACAAGTAGCCTCTACCTTTATGTGGAGACTCAGGCCGAGGCAGAAAAAACCCTTTTTCAACCGAGTGTAGGCTGCAGGTCTTGCTTAAGCTCTTAACATGAACGTAACCCTCCTATCAACCCATACTAGTGAAGATTCACACGTTGCAACCCCATCATATGTTTGGTGAAGAAACACACAGTTTGTTAACAATAAATACAGTCCCCCTTTAGAGGGGACTCTTTATTTTAGAACAAAATCATAATATGATGGGCCGGGAAAGGAACAGAGGGGACCACAGGGGAAAAAAGTCACTGGGTCTAGCGACGCCTCCCACGAGCCGCTCGGGATTTGCCACCCCGGGGAGCACCGAAGGGACGGTAAGCAATCGGCGGCTGGTCACGACGGTCCCTACCGTCGCCTCCGGACGTATATGGGCCGGCTGTAGCGGAGGCGCCCTCTCTCCTCCTGGCCTTCTTCTTCGAAGGACCAGCAGTGGCGGTGGTGGCAGCAGCGGCCACGGCGGACGTTGATCGACGACGTGGCAGCCGTCTGACTCCACCGGCGACATCGGGAGGGGGAAAATGAGGTTGGAACACGGAGCGTTCCTCCTGCATCTCTCTGCACGTCGAGGTCATCAACTGCAGGGCCTTCCCGAACAGTCCAGTATCTTAGAGGGGTGCCGTCAGGAGTGGAAGTCTCTTCTTCTCCGGTACACGAGCCTGCTCCAGCCAAAGGTGGCGCTGGACCAGAGTTGCCAGGGCGCGCACTTTCCCAGCGGCTATAGGCTGAGTCAGATGCAGGATAGCTCCTGCCGCCTGGGAGAGCTGGTCATGTTGTACATCACTCTGCTCCATGCCGCACGTCAATATCCCGGACATGAATCTTGCCAGCTGCGCGATGTTAGACGCGGCAGCTAGAGACTGTGTTCCGGAGATAAATGACTGGTCACTCCAGTATGCCAACCGCCTCGCCGATTTCCCTTGGGGAACCGGCTTCCGTAACGGTTCCCACACTACCTCCGGACAAAGGAGCGCGGCCATCGGCCTATCAAGCCGTGGCACGCCCTCTCTCATACCGTCGCCCAAACCCGCCACCCGTGTGACTGGCACGTAGGCGGGGGTGAGGCCTATGATGTGGGAGACCACCTGGCCCTGATGAACATAGGCCGCCATTGAGGGGAAAAATGGGTAGACAACGTCCACCCCTCTCATCGGGCGATGCTGCCATAGATGACCTATGAGATCATCAGGGACAGGAACAGGCAGTGGCTGCGGCAGCGGCACGCCGTTTGCGACTGCCACCACCGCCATGAGCTCGGGAAACAAAGCCTGCAGTTCCCCCTGCAGACTTTCCTCCACCGAGCCCGCATCCCTCACATACAGCAGGCTACCACTGGTGAAGGAGCCACACTCCGATGTGGCTGATAGCAGGGCATCCCGCCGACGAGTCAGAGGTTCTTCCTCAACGTCTTCGAACGAGGCGCCCCAAGGAGACATCTCACCCCCCTCCAGTGTTACCTGGGCAGGCGGGAGAGCTGTCTCCCCCGGGCCTTCAAATAAGAACCCGTCCGCCTCTATCATGTAGTCCTCTGTTTCCATCGGGCATGTAGAGACTGACGCATCCTCACCTGGCTCCAGCAACTCACCAAAACCGGGCCGTTTGCGTCTGCAAGCCACCATCTTGCGATGGGAGCGAGCCGACGCAAAAAGTTTGCGTCTCAAGTCCCCTGCAACCAAGGGAACCGGCCGCCCAACAGCGGACGATTCCCCGGAAACAGAGGAACCAGAGCCGGAACCAGACCATCGCACAGGCGACGGCACCGGTGCACCAGCTCCTTGGAGAGGCAAACTACCCATCGGACGCCTACCGGGCGTGGCTGTCAACCACGAGAGAGGTAACAGCCCCGCTCCAAGACGTACGACGGAGGCGGAAATGGAGAACCGCTGGTGAAGAGTAGCGTTGCGAACACGACTCCCCGAAGTAGACATTATGACTTAGGTTTTTCTATCGAAAATATGAGAGAAGAAAAAAATAAGCACAATGTAAACACGTCTCAACTTTCTTCAGCTAACAACCTCGTCAAGTGGGGATCTACCGAAGGCACTTCCTTGTGGTGAAAGTGAAGAAGGAGGCGAGTAGGTGACCACACACCTGCTTATGAAGGTAAGCGGATGGGGGTGTGGCCAGACGAATGTTGGGATGTAAAGGTACATGGTGGAATTTTTTATTCAGTGCACATGCACAAAGTGAAGTACAGTGCAAGTATGATGCTGAGCAGAGCCATAACGAAATAGAACCAACTATTATTTATTATTATTATTATTATTATTATTATTATTATTATTATTATTATTATTATTATTATTATTATTATTATTATTATTATTATTATTATTATTATTATTATTATTATTATTATTATTATTATTATTATTATATATGTATGCAAATAACGACAAGACAGCGGTTTCAATTGCAAATAACTGGTGGCACCATTCAGGTTTCTATGCTAATAGCGTTTTGAACTGGAGACTACTGTATGATTACAAAAAATAAATATCTAACTGAGAGAAGGTCTCCGTTTCAGCAAATATATTGGCCGGGACATCACTACCAGGGCCGTGCAGAGACCTTTAGAGGGGCAGGTGCTAACATTTAAAAAAAGAGCACATGTATCAAAATGTTAGAACACCAACTACAGCGTAACGTAACCAGCCAAACCATAGCATTAGCAACCAAACTATAGCATTAGCAACCAATATTCAGAGAATGTAACACGGAATCTTACAACAAACTGCATCATACTATATGATTATGCCTTAGAATAGTTTGGGATTTATCTAAATGTATTAGATTTCTATTGGCTAATGGGCCTGTCATTCCAAGAGTAAAAGTAAAACATAACAGAAAACCATGCATCTCAGACTGACAGGCATTCAAATATTTATTTGTATTTATAATAGTATTAAAATTATTCTTGATGAGGACCATGGGCATTGCTCTTTACAAAAAAATATAATAATAATAAAAAAAAAAAAAGCAAAAGCCTTGCCAAAAAATGGCACCTCGTCATCAAGGGGCACATGGGCAATGCCCTCGCACAACCAATGGGACAGGCGCTGTTTCGATAGTGCCTTACCGGCACGAGAACCACCGTGACAGACAAAAAGCTGATCGGTAACCCTGAGGTCCTGAGTACGGCTGAGGTAAATTCCCAAAGCACGGACCGGACATGACAGGTGAAGGCCCGCATCTAACTCACTAGCGTGAGGAGGCGGATGAAACGCCTGAACCACAATATCCCTGGAGCAGAAGGAACTCCGGATATTTTTAGGCACGAAAGCAGGATTAGGCCGCAGAGTGGCACCGCAATCGGAACGAAAAGACAGGCACTCTGGATGTACCGAAAGAGCACAGAGCTCACCCACGCGTTTAGCGGAGGTAACAGCCAGCAAGAACGCGGTCTTGAATGACAGCCGTCCCAACGGCGCTTGCTCAAGCGGCTCAAACGGGGCCAAGGACAACGGACCGAGGACCAATTGAAGAACTCGGAGCCAAAGAGCGTTGCACCGGCTTAACGCGTCAAGCGTTAAGCAGGAAACGCTTCACAAGAGGGTGGCTGAACAAGACATCCCCCTCAAACCCTTCATGATAGGAGGATATAGCTGCTGCATATACCCTCACCGTCGAAGCCGACAGTCTACCAAGGAGAGACTGGAGGTAACCAAGGACAGCATCCAGGGGGCAGGAGACTGGGTCCCGGCCCCCCGCCTTACACCACTCTTGGAACATGCGTCATCTGCCCGCGTAAAGCGCGACAGTGGAGGGAGCATGCGCATTCCGGATGGTATTAACCACAGAAGGGTCCATCCTCTCCAGACTTACCCTCCCACCAGCCACACCAACAGGCGTTGGCTCAACACCGGGTACTGGAACAGCAACCCGTGTTGCTGAGAGAGGGCCGTCGCCGACCAAGGAATAACCCAAGGCGGAGCGACCAGTAGCTGGATCAAGACCGGGAACCACACTGCCGTGCCCCGGTCCGGCGCGACCAGGATCACCGTCCTGCGCTCCCTCCGTATCCGCTCCAACAGCTGACCCAACAGCTGTACAGGAGGAAAGGCGTACAGAAGACCGGGCGGCCATGGAAAGATCGAGAAGGCATCCACCCCCAAGGGGGGATGATCTGCTCGACTGACCAAGAACTACAAGGGGCACTTGTGAGAGCGTCGGCTCGCAAACAGATCTACCAAGGCCTCCCCGAAGCGATCCCAGATCTGCCTGACTATGTCGGGGCGGAGTTCCCACTCATCGTAACGAGGACCGCCCCGAGACATCATATCCGCTCCCACATTCTCTGCACCAGGGATGTGGAGCGCCCTCAGACTGCGCAGCCTGCGAGATGCCCATAGCCAAAGTTCGACCGCCGCCCGGTGCAGGCGGATGGAACGAGTCCCACCCTGCCTGTTGATATACGCCGCTGCCGTCATACTGTCCGTTCTGACCAGAATGTGCTCGCCTACCACCAGGTGGTCGAATCGTTTGAGGACCAGGAGGACCGCCTTCAATTCCAACACATTGATGTGCGGGGTAGACGGGCCAGCATGGACCTTCGTCCAGCTGCCCCCCACTGCGTTGGTCAAACACGTCCCTCCCCAACCCGTGAGAGAGGCGTCGGTGAAGACCGTGACGTGTGAGCACCTGCTGCCCATGGGGACCCCAATGGTGAGGATACCCAGCCTCCTCCAATGGGCGAGATCTCCCCATATCGACAAAGGAACCGTCAACCGTTTCCATTTGAAACCCCCGAGCGCGTGAAGGATAGACAACCGCCGCTGCTCCGAGAGGGTTACAACCATGGGCCTTGACCTCAGCGTCAAGCCCAAGTACTCCACCTGTTGACTGGGAAGAGGCGTACTCTTCTTCCAGTTCACAGCAAAACCCAGCCTGGTGAGGAATTCCACCACCAGCCTGGTATGAGACCTGGCAACCTCCTCCGAATGACTGAGGAGTAGAATGTCGTCGAGATAGAATAGAACCCGTATTCCCCGACGACGTAGAGGCTCCAGCGCAGTCGCTACGCACCTGGTGAATGTGCGGGGAGCCAGAGAATAGCCGAACGGCAACCTCTGGTACTCGTACGCTACGCCCTGAAACAGGAACCGCAGGAACTTCCTGTGAGGAGGGAAAATCGGGATGTGAAAATACGCATCCTTCAGGTCTATGGAGGTGAACCAGTCTCCCCTTCTGACAGCAAGCAGAAGGAGTTTGACGGTCAACATCCTGAATGGTCTCGCTTAGGGCTGGGTGATATGACGATATTATATAAATATCGGGTACAGCTCATTAACGATACACTTTTTAAACGTATCGTGGATATCGTGATTAGCGTTAGGCGCCGCCGCGCTGAAATGAGACAAGCGCAGCACTAAAGGTATAATGCTTTCCTCCTCTCGCCTCTCTGCCTGGGAGAAAAAAAAGTCAGTCACACACACACACATTTGCGCAAATTACGTCACCTAGTACACGCCCACACTGCACACTGAGACAGAGAGGCATGTTGCTCGGTGAAGATGAGTGACCCAGGCGAAAGCGAGGACTCGCAATTAATTCCAAAAAAGGGTTCGACGTCTGTGATATGGACCTGGTTCGGCTACACGCGAACAGACGTGAGTCAAACCACCATCCTGTGCAAACTGTGTAAAATTAAAGTCGGGGCAACGGGAGGAAACACGACCAACCTCTTCACACACCTGAAAAGAAAACATCCCAAAGAATATGCCGAAAGCAGTAAGTTGCGCGGTAGCCCCAGTACATCCAGTGTTTTGAAACCACCACAGCCTAAACAGACGACGTTAAACACATCATTTGCTAGCGGCATCCCCTATGAAAAGAGCAGCAAGCGATGGAGAGAGATAACAGAGGCTATAGCGTTCCACATAGGAAAGGACATGGTTTCATTATCAACCGTGGAAAAAATGGGGTTCAAGAGGCTGTTAAAAACAGTGGACGCTAGGTACGAGATGCCTGGCCGAAAATATTTTTCACAGAATATTTTACCACGCATGTACACCGAATTGCGTGCTAACATAGCTGGCCAGCTGCAAAACGTGGCTTATTTTTCAACCACGACGTAATGCCTAACGGTGCATTACGTTAATGGTGAATGGAAGTTGTGCAGCACATGCCTGCAGACATCATACTTCCCAGATGACCACACAGCTGAAGTAATCGCCGAAGGTCTGAAGGAGGCGCTGCAATCCTGGGGGCTGAGAGAAGAACGCCATGTCTGCATGACAACAGACAGTGGAGCCAACGTCGTCAAAGCCTTGCGTTTAAACAAGTGGACCAGACTCCAGTGTTTTGGGCACAGGCTTCACCTGGCCATTGGTAAGTGTAATAGTTCATATAAATGTATACACAAGCATTCGATTAGCAGTTATAAGCTACTAGTCTCTATAGATTTACATAAAAAATATCAGCATTTATATCTAATGTAACAATTAAATAAATAACTAGTCATGTACAGTGAGAGTGGTGGTTCATTTATTTTTAAACAGTCAAACGTTTCAGTAAACAATCAACTTTAAATAAACATTACAATTCTGACAATGTGGTTTGACATTTTCATGATTTGCTAATCAATGCTTTGTTTTTTAATAAGATAAGTACTATACTATGTATGCCATCAGCCATCTCTGTTATATTTGCCCTACAATAAATAGTTACAATATATAATCTAATCTAATATATAATCTAAAAAAAACGAAATGCTAAAATGCTAACTATATGCAATATATAATCTAATAATCTAAATCTAATATATAATATAAAAATGCTAAATGCATGTGATGAATATCATCTTATTTTATGCACTGTTGTAATGTTATAATAACATGAGACTACTAATGCATTATGCCATCTACTGAAAATGATGCTATTCTAAAACACTTCTTCTTTTTCTTCTTTTTTTCCAGAGAAGAGTGTGAAAGACCCCCGGATTGATCGAGCCATTGCTGTATGCAAGAAAGTGGTTGCTGCCTTTTCCTTCAGCTGGAAAAAAAAGAGGGATCTGGCTGCTGCCCAAGCTGAATTGAACTTGCCTCTACACAAACTCATCACTGAGTCACCTACCAGGTGGGGATCGAGGCAGAAGATGATCCAAAGAGTGCTGGAGCAGGAGAAAGCAATAACCCAGGTCCTGGCTGCTGACAAAAAAAGCAGGCACTTGGTGCCCACGTGGCAGGACATTGATGTCCTAGAATCGGTGAACAAGGCTCTAAGCCCACTGCAGGAATTCACTGACGCACTATCAGGTGAAGACTACGTGAGTGTATCCTACCTGAAGCCTGTCCTTCACCTCTTCAACTCCAAGCTCCTAAATCCAGAGGAAGAGGACACAAATCTGACCACAACCATGAAGATGACCGTTATGGGTTATCTCAATGACAAATACGCAGACCTCGCCACAGATGACCTGCTGGACATGGCATCACTTCTTGACCCACGATTTAAAACCCACTACATCAGCAAGGAGAAGATTGAAAATGTAAAAGTCAGGGCGGTTTCCAAAATGCAGTCTCTGCAGAGCTCATCACAGGCTGGCGCAACCGTGTCTGCATCCCAAGAAGGAGCAGAAGCTGACCCAGCAGCACCAGCGAAGAAAGCCAAGAAGACACTTGGAAGTTTCTTCAAAAAAACAGCCGATGTCCCTTCCTGTTCTGAGAAAGAACTAATTGAAGGTGAACTGACAAGTTACCTCCAGACGCCTGAAGCAGATAGCGAGACAGATCCACTGGCATGGTGGAAAATCTACGAGGGTAACTTTCCAAAGGTTAGCCAACTCGCCAAAAAGTACCTCTGCATTCCTGCCACCAGTTCTCCATCAGAGAGGGCATTCAGCACTGGTGGCAACATTGTCACATGCCACAGGGCAGCTCTGAAGCCTGACGCTGTTGATAGGCTCGTTTTACTCGCTCATAACCTGTGAAGTTATTTATTAGTTTTTTTTTGTATTTTTTTGTACTTGTTTATTTTCATTCAGCACTGAGCCCGCCAGATTGAAAAGTAAGAACTTTGTTATCGTTATATTTTCAATAACCTTGAATAAATACATTTATTTATTTTAGAGGTTAATTATCTTCTATTCATTTTTCTCAGGACATGTGAAGTTCACACCAGCGTTTCCGTTAGCCGGTAATTACCGGTTTTTGACCGGCAAAATATGTTGAAGTCCGAATATTTAAATATCTACGGTCATAATGTCCGGTGAAAATAATTTCTCTAAGCACAATTTTATTATTTGAATTGTATTAAAATAGGCTCAAATTAAATAGCCTATGCGATGAACAAAACAATCATTACATGTTGCTTCACGCTGATAAAGCGCGGATGGCGCCGCTCGGATGTGAATCTTTTTTTCTTTCTTTTTTTGAGCCTGTCTGTCTGCCCACCACAGAGACCGCTGATGCCGTGGTGAAAGAAAACAGAAACAGAAATGTCGAGCGTTCAGGCCCGAGTGGAAAGTTTAATTCTCCTGGCTGAGGTGCGACATTATATCCACATTTTCCAGTTCACTGATCCAGCCAGGGTTACCAGTGACACAGTTCATTCTGGAACCTCAGATCCCCGCTGATCATGAGGTTCTACAGTATCGCGTTGGATCCATACACGTATCGATTTTTTCGAATGGTGATCAGGAATTGGAATATACCAGTTGGATACCATCTGATGTCAGGTAAGGACTCTATGTTATCAGTGTTAGGATAATCAGAGTAAGTTTGATGAAGTTATAAGCTGTTTTGTGAAATGTCTTCTTGTTTCGGTTTCACTAAAAGTCCGAGAGGAAATCAACAGGGCGATTATCCGCGCGCGGCCGTAATGTGCTTGCGTGCACGTATAATATTGATCATCTAGCGTTTATTTGAAAACGATTCATAAAAAGGCCGACGAATATCAACGTTGTGGAATATTCCACTAAAAGACTATTTTCATAGAATGCTCCAGAAAGAGCTGTTTTTTATCTGAAAACGGGGGCTTTTCTAACTGCTCTGAAACGGCAACGACGCGATAAACAGCCTTGACAGCACCGACTGGAAAATAGTCTTTGATAATGCGATGGGCAGATTAGACACATAGCCATAATTTAAAACATAGATTAGGCGATATTAACGTTAACATTGGCGCCGATGGTGGCATTCAGCCGGTAAAAAGGAAAACCAGGCTGACCGGCATTTCTTGAATATGTCCGGGGATAGAAATCTTGCAGGACATCCAGACCGGCACGAATATGTTCTAACGGAAACGCTGGTTCACACACTGCACTAATTGAAAAGCAAGAACGTTGTTATTTTGAAAAGTTACACATTTGGCATGTGTATTTGAATGCCACAGGGCAGCTCTGAAGCCTGACGCTGTTGATAGGCTCGGCTCGTTTTCCTCGCTCATAACTTGTGAAGTTATTTATTAGGTTTTTTTTGTATTTTTTTGTACTTGTTTATTTTCATTCAGCACTGAGCCCGCCAGATTGAAAAGTAAGAACTTTGTTATCGTTATATTTTCAATAACCTTGAATAAATACATTTATTTATTTTAGAGGTTAATTATCTTCTATTCATTTTTCTCAGGACATGTGAAGTTCACACACTGCACTAATTGAAAAGCAATAACGTTGTTATTTTGAAAAGTTACACATTTGGCATGTGTATTTTCTTAAATTTGTTAAATTTATTTATTTTAGAGGTTAAGTTAAGAATTTACTGTGTGTGTGTCAAAGTCTGACTCAGAATTGCAAGTTGCACTGTATATGTTGCATTTGTTTGATTTATTTTGGAGGTTAAGAAACAATAAAGACTTTATTTGAATACCACCGGGTCTTTTGTCTTTAATGTTAGCTTGAAAACTCAAATACTGTCTTGGTAAGCCTCATAAATAATTGTTTGGGGAAAAAAGGGAAAACATCGTGATGCGTATCGTGTATCGCCAAAAGGTAAAAAAATATCGTGATATCATATTTAGGCCATATCGCCCAGCCCTAGTCTCGCTACAATCAACCGATTAAACGCGGACAGATCCAGTATAGGTCTGACACCCCCCTTTTTCTTGGGCACCAGAAAATAACGGGAGTAGACGCCTGACATCGCATCCTCTCTCGGGACCACGACTACGGCCTGCTTCGCCAACAGATATTGGATCTCGTCGGCCAGGGCTGTGACTGCTTCTGATCCTGACAATAGGGTCGGCACCAAACCTGAGAACGGAGGGTGGGGTTGTGCAAACTGCAAAACAAGCCCCTCCCTCAACGTTCTCCCTATCCACCCCTCCAAGCGTTATTCTTGTCGCCATATGTGAAAATAATCCCACAGCGCACCCGCCGTCAACTGACGCTGGGCCGCAAGGAACAGTAGATAGTTGGCCCGGTCCCTCCCGCTGTGCGACGCACCCAAGGGGGGACCCCGACAGAAAGGGCCGGTTTGATGCGGGAGAAGCTGTCATCAAACTGGTTGACACACACCCCCCCCTGAACACCCCTCTAGCGCATGCTGAGGAGTTGTTCTACAGCTAGACACGCAAGGCATGAAGACCCCATGGGCTCCTACACGCCGTAGCCCTGCAGTGATATTGTTATCACCCAAATCACGCTCGCCTCTTCTTTGCAGACCACTGCCGCTCTCACGGGAGTGGGAGGCGTCAGCGTGACACCCCGCCTGGCGAAGGCGAGGCCGGGGTAACCCTTGCTGTGCATTCAACAGAAGAGGCCTCGAGTCCCCCTGCTGACCACTGTACATTTACATTTACATTTAGTCATTTAGCTGACGCTTTTATCCAAAGCGACTTACAAGTTCTGTACGACAAGCCATCAGGAAGGGCACAACTCTATCAGCTGAGTAACAATGTTCATCAAAGTCTTGAGTGCTACAGTGTAGGTTAGTTTATTAGGACAAGTGCATGACAGTATGGTTAGTTAGGGTTAGATAATTAAATTTTTTTTTTTTTTTAATTCAGATAATGGTTGAAGAAGTGCGTCTTTAGTCGACGGCGAAAGATTGGACGTGTTTCGGCTGTCCTAACTGGGGTGGGTAGTTCATTCCACCATTGTGGGGCAAGGATTGAGAATAGGCGACTTCTCTTTGATGACCCTCCCGGAGCTTGGATAGGAGTAGGTCTGAGGCGGCCAGAAGATGCAGAGCGTAGGGGTCTTGAGGGTGTGTAGTTAGAGACCATTGACCGGAGGTAGGCGGGAGCAGTTCCCTTTGCCGCACGGTATGCTAGGTCGAGGGCCTTGAAGCGGATTCGTGCAGCAATGGGGAGCCAGTGCAGGTCCCTAAGAAGTGGGGTGACATGGGCCGACTTCGGTAGGTTTGAGATCAGGCGGGCCGCTGCGTTCTGAATGAGTTGAAGAGGCTTAGTGGCAGTGGCCGGGAGGCCAGCGAGCAGTGCGTTGCAGTAGTCGAGGCGGGAGATGACTGTTGATTGGACGAGGAGCTGCCACTGTAGCTAGTGGCAGCCATAACACCAGGCTCACCCATCAGAAGCCACGTGACAGTACAACATTCTCACGGACAGACCCAGGCTCAGCCATCAACTGGGTGTCAGCCCCTGTCCCCATGAGAAATGAAAAGTGGGGCTGCATGCGCTTCAAAGAATGCTCGCGGCAGAATGACGACGGCTTGTTTTATCCAAGCCGAATACACCCAAAATGGCAGATCCCTCGGCCGCCAAGGCTGTCGGCCTTGTGGATCCCTGTTGACTCTCCGCCCAGGGTACCACTGGCGGGGGAAACATGGCCGCCTGTCGAGGGCCTCGCCACAGTCGTTGACGAGGCTGTGCTCCAACCTCTGGCTGCACAGCGTGTGGCAGTGTGGGACCCAGATCAACAACCGCCTGCGCCTCCACAGAACGACCAAAAAGTCCTTCCGTGGAAAAAGGAGTCGTGAGGAAAGAAAACCTATCCTCTTCCCCAAGAGGAGAGTGCTCCAACCAGACAGGCCTAATAACAAACGTTGATAGCATCCTAATCCTCCCCGCAGTTATAGCTTGCGACTGAGTCAAGATCTCTATAACACCACAAACATGCAACATGTTTACAATGTCGGCTGGACCCATAGCCCCACTACCCGACGCCAATGTGGATAGGAAAATAGACAGCTGAGCCATAACACTGGCCGCCGCTACAAACCATCCTGCAGCAGTATACCACTCATCCGTCCATACTGCCACCCTCCGAGCCGATTCGCTCTCAAGCATCGGCCGGGTGGGACATCGTTCATCCCCGCCGGGGCACAGGATCAAAGCTACCTGGCTACGTAGCCACGGTACACCCGGCCTGCACCCTGTTGTTAGCCCTTTTACCCGTAAAAAAGGTAAATAAGACTCAGCGAAACCCCCCACATTAGCAACCGACTGACCTTCATCAATGAACCGGGCAAGAGGAGGGAAAAGCGGCAACGTCCCGCGGCGGGGAATATTAGAACAACGACCCATTTCAGCATCAACATTAGCATTAGCAGTAGCATTAGTAGCATTAGTATAAGCAGCATGCTCCAGGATAGCCAGGAAATCGTCCACTGCAGTGGAACGTTCACCAAGCCACCCCGCCCCTGGCGCCGAAACACATTCCACAGCATTACTAACACCAACATCAATGCCTGATGACACAGGGCCTACCTGTGTACAAGCCGGCTCGATAGCCAAACCTTGCACGCTGCTCCTTGTCCTGCTGCCACCAGACGAGGAAACATCAGAATAGGCCCGACGTGTCGCTGAAACATGCCCCGAAGATTCCAGGGGTAAGCAAACCTCCGGTAAACTTTCAACATTACGCAATTTCTCTAATCTTTTCATAGCACTAGTTACATAAGGCGTCTTGCGACCGTTATGATGGAAACGAAATAGAGGAAGAGTGTTTGGTGACCATGCCGATAATAGGGGCGGGGCCCGGCAGGTGATGGGCGTATTTTTGTTTTCGTTGATGGAGTACAGTAGGTACATGAGATGAGGTATATCTCGATAGGCTTAAGAGCGGGACGCGATGGCCAAGTACGATAATATAACCTTCTGTATTGTCACAGTGAAAGGGTTAAACATTTGGTAGTGTGGTAGTGAAATGGTTAATGTAGTTTAACTATACCAGCCAGCTACCGGAACATGTAATTAAACTAGCTGTAGTTAACTACTCCCCAACACTGCAAATCATATGTCTGGTTCTGAGATCTCATTAGGGTGGGCTGACTTCGTTATGGGTCAATACGTTTGAAGACCGAATCATTCCCTGACATAGATACATCACTTTCGGTGACCGTTATGAGAATGATAAATTGCCTTTTACACGGGTTGTCGTGCAACAGGATGATGAATGGGCAATTATGCACAAAGTCATGACATGCCTGACATTTACACCTCATGCTAAAGGGCAGTTTTGCCATCAATAAAATCAACAGAATTCTCTTTATCTCCCTCCCTCTCTCTCTTCCTCCCTCTCTCTCTCCATCCATGTATCTCCATCCCTCTCTCTCTCCTTTCATTTATCTCCCCCTATCCCTCTTTCCCCCTCTCCCTCCATCTCTCCCTCCCTCTCCATCAATCTACCTCTCCCTCCCTCCCTCCCTCCCTCCCTCCCTCCCTCCCTCCCTCCCTCCCTCCCTCTCTCTTTACATCACTCTCCCCCTCCCTCTCTCTCTCCCTCCATCCCTCTCCCTATATCTATCTACATCTCTATCTCCCTACTTCTCTCTACCTCCATCTCCCTCCCTATATCAATCTACCTCTCTCTCCCTCCATCTCTCTCTCCCTCCATGTCTCTACCTCTCTCCCTCCTTCCATCTATCTCCCTCCCCCTCTATCTCCTTCCATATCTCTCCCGCCATTTATCTACCTCCCTGTCTCTCCCTTCACCTCACTCCTCCGTCCCTCTCTCTACCTCTCTCCCTCCATCCCTCTCTCCCTCCATATCTCTCTCTCCCTCCTTATCACTCTCTCTCCCTCCACCTGTCTCCCTTTCTCACATATTCTGATAGGTGAATTAACTCACTCACTGATCACTGTTATCTCATCCCCTATAGTATAGGTCCTGCAATTCCATTACTGAATTATAACCTAAAAACAATAACCCTCTAAGATGCAGTAGGACTAAGATATTATCAAGTCGGGGTCCTGTGGCCACTTTTCTTGTGTCAATGACCCACTAATTGATACACATTAGTCCATAGAACCTCAATTTGATTGTCAATCTCACACCAGGAGAGCGGAGCATCCACGCTGAGAACCATTCGTCTAAAGCTATCTTTTCAGGGTGTTCGTGGACAACATGAACACTGTGCTTTTTACATGGAGTCTGATTGTCAATCCCTATGGAGATGGCGTTGTTGCCCTCACCCAATTTGCTTAACAAAGTTGTCCATGACATCATCACAATAAAAGCAAATCAATGTCTTGGCGTGACCTCATAATCAAAGTGGAAGACCTCGGAGGAATGCAATCTGCTTTTATTGGGCAAAGAGTGTAAGACAAATCCATCCTGGTTCTGAGTGCTTGGTTGGTTTAAGTGCCCCCTTGCTGTGTGTGTGTGTGTGTGTGTGTGTGTGGGTGTGTGTGTGTGTGTGTGTGTGTGTGTGTGTGTGTGTGTGTGTGTGTGTTTGTGTGAGTGAGAGAGAGAGAGAAGGTGAGTGTGTGTGTGCATGTGTGTGTCCATTTGTGTGTGTGTGTCTGTGTGTGTGTGTGTGTGTGTGTGTGTGTGTGTGTGTGTGTGTGTGTGTGTGTGTGTGTGTGTGTGTGTGTGTGTGTGTGTGTGCGTGCGTGTGTCTGTCTTTCTGTTTGTCTGTGGGTGTGTGTGTGTGTGTGTGTCCGTGTGTGTGTATGTCCATATGTGTGTGTATGTATGCGTGTCAGTGTGTGTGCATGTATATCCGTATCTGTGTGAATGCATGTCAGTGTGTGTGTGTGTGTGTGTGTGTGTGTGTACAGTATGTCCATATCTGTGTGTGTGTGTGTATGCGTGTCAGTGTGTGTGTATGTCCATAATTATTTGTGTGTGTATGCATGTCAGTGTGTGTGTGTGTGTGTCCATATCTGTGTGTTTGTATGCGTGTCAGTGTGTGTGTGTGTGTCCATATCTGTGTGTTTGTATGCGTGTCAGTGTGTGTGTGTGTGTGTGTGTGTGTGTGTGTGTGTGTGTGTGTGTGTGTGTGTGTGTGTGTGTGTGTGTGTGTGTGTGTGTGTGTGTGTGTGTGTGTGTGTGTGTGTGTGTGTGTGTGTGTGTGTGTGCACGTCCCTCTCCATGGTAGAGATTCTGCCCCAGTATGTTTGGCAGTTGGAACATGATCAGTGCTGCGGGTGAGTCTGCAGCAGAAGAATGTACTTTTGGAAAAGGACAAGGAAAGAATTTCCATCTAGGGTCAGCTCTCGGCAAAACGCAGCCCCACTAACGTTCCTCTAACACTCTTTGCCACTCTACCAGGGGCGAAGAGACATGTTCCTTCATCCTGAACACAAGAGCGGAGAGAAGAAAACACTTGGCAGTGGTTGTTACAAAGGATCAGATTAAACCGAATATATATATTTATTGATTGATATATATTGCATAGTATTTGTATATCGTTTGATATCCCTTGTATATTCCTTGTACATATACACGGAATGTCCCTTTAGCCTAGTACAGACCATAATATTTCGTTCTCCTATTGGACAGCGGTCCACAGGCGCCGGGGCCGTGCCTCCGGAGTCAGGTTCAAAGCCACCGTCAAGACATGTCTGTACATGCCCGGCCTTGCCCAGGGATACGAGACAGAAATGAGGTTGGCACTAGATTGTTCGCCGTGCATATAAATATGGCGCAGGTGAATACAGAAGTAGAGTTACCCAATAAGTTGAAGCCTCACCCACGATACAACGTGCGGTGAAGTATGGCCTGTTTGGCCCCAAATAGAGCATTGAGACCGCGTGCGAATTAATAACTGAATTGTCAGAGTTTGGCGCTATACCGTCAAGTGCGACATATTTCTATTAAGTCAGTAATAGTCTATTTGTGTATAGTGTATCGTGCGGCTAAAGTTCTACAGTGACCAGCATCACCAACGCTTCCTCGTACCAGCTAGAGTGCTTATCCAGGCTGGGCTGCTTTCATGGCGCTTTCACCCGAGGAGACCTAGACGAGAACCGTGTGGACATGTACACTGGATTAATCTACCCGACGACTACATAGCCCTTTGCGGCTGGATTATATTTGTTTTGGTCCTGTGATTTATGGAGCGGAGAATCGCCGACGCCTACACGTGTGGGATTTACCCTGCGAGGAGCCAAGTCGAGTCTGCGCCTCAGAGAGCCTGAGGCCGGCTAGCTTTATTCACTGTGGAGCTACAGTCTACGGAGAACAGCTGTATTCGTCTGTGGATCAAGAGACTATTGCACCGTCTCCTGTACTTGGAGTCTCCTTAGTCATCGTTGACCAGACTCTCTACTACCGACAGATCCTCTACCCTGCTGGCTTACAACCGGGGGGACCCTTCCAGTATCTCCCGCTATATATTACTAGTGTACCATAGATATAATTCCCTAAGATTCAGGTTGTATAATTACCTCCTGCGTAACCAGAGAATGGACATTCATTATTGATTTGCCTACGCACATTCCTTTGCCTTATAAGCGCATCCAAAGTAAAATCGAGAAGTATATTATGTACCTTTTGCTGCAATAAATACTTGATTACACCTTTGTGTGGAACCGATTCATTGTGGGAAGTGTTCATCATATTTATATATCATGTACTGTATGGCCAGTAATTAAAGTACATAAAGCGGTAGTGGTTTAATGATACCATACTTATCAATACAGTCAGGGAATTGTACCCCTCAGTTACAATTGGTCCTTCGAGCCGGAGGGTAACTAGTGTAATATTAATATAGTGGTATTAATATTGACATGGCCTATGATGAACACTCCACAAAACGGTTCTCCTAAAGTAGATCGCCCGCAGCGTAGACGGCAGACACCTCAGTACTTAGAGGATTACGTTGCCAATATACTACCTAGCTTTCTACAGACGGTAAACACGGAAAAAGTAGATAGTAAAATTATGTCCGACCCTATCGACCAGGCTACCCCGCCAATAGAGGCCCTAGTGGGTTCTAACGTAACTGACCAAGCTCACGGTAGGGACCAGGAGGGACCCGACATGACTTTACCCCCCGCCAAGACCGAAGAAGTAGTCCCCGGAGAGCTCCAGGATAAAGACAGCTCTCCAGGGATGGAACTCTACCCGCTACAAGAAGAGGAGAGCACCCCGGAGATGGATCTCCAGGACTCGCCACAGGAGAACAGATCTCCAACGAGTACTGCCAGGAGCGGATCACCTCAACCAGCGTCTTCCCCCCCCTGGTAGGGATGCTGGGGGCGCAAAGAGAAAAGGGTATGCACGAACTGTACGCAAACTCTAATGTCGAGAGGATTTTAGAGAAGCTTCCGCCCGCCCGACAAGAGCGCTTCAGGCGGCAAAGAGACCACCGTGATCCTAACGGTCCCGAGCCATCCCTCCTAGACCTAGCCGACTTCCTGGCGAGAGAAGTCAACAGCCTACGGTTGGATACGTTCATGCGGAGCACCCCAAGCTCCAGAGAGGGACCTAGGAGAGCAAACGATGGCCGAAGATTGGTGACCGTCATGCACCAATCAGAATCAGTACCGAGCAGCAAGAACCACAGTACCCCCTCGATGAAAGAGAAGTGGAAGATGGTGTGCCCGTACTGCGAAAAAGAACACTGGTTGTCACAATGTGACACGTTCAAGAAGATGACCGCCGACGAGGTGAGTCAATGGATAAAGTCCAACCGACGCTGTTACCGATGTGCGCACAGTCACATGGCAGCCGATTGCCGCTTAAAGAAGAGGTGTAATCGGTGTGACGGAGCCCACCTAGATGTCCTACACGACAGTAACAGAAGAAAGCCTGCACCCTCAAGCAGCACAAAGGCAAGTGTTATGTACATTGACCCCGCCAGCAGCGGGGGCGCCCGGGTGCTCTTAAAGGTGGTCCGCGTAACACTGAGTTACCAAGATAAGGTCATGGACACTTACGCCGTCCTTGACGACGGGTCAGAGAAGACCCTTCTCCTCGCGTCCGCTGCGGCCCAGCTGGGGCTGCGGGGGAGCGAAAACCAGATGACGATTCGGACAATAAGAAGAGATCTAAAGACGATAAAGGGCGAGAATGTCTCCTTCACTATCGCAGCAAGCGGGCAGCCAGAGAGACGGTATAGGATTACTAACGCTTTCACCAGCCAAGAAATAGGCCTGTCGCAGTACACCTACCCCATCGCCAAGCTGATGGATAAATATGTGCACCTGCGTCAACTACCTATACCGCTCATAGACGGTGCCACCCCGACCCTGCTGATAGGCTCCGACCATGCAGACCTCATCGTCCCGATAGACCGGGTCCACACAGGGCCCAGAGGCTGTCCTGCAGCAGTCGAGACCCGCCTAGGATGGACATTACAAGGCCCCCTCGCTAAGTCTCTTAACCGAACAGCAGCCACTAACTGCCTCCACTCCAGAGTGACAGAAGAAGACACCACCCTCCTACAGCATGTCGAGAGGCTATGGACACTAGAGACAATGCCCTTTAAGAACGAAAAGAAAGACATTCGTTCCAAGGAAGACATTTACGCTATAGCCCTCCTCGAGCAGGGGACAAAGAGAGTCAAAGTCAACGGAGTGATGAGATACGCAACTCCACTCCTGAGGCGAGAGGGTATGCCTACCTTCCACGCCCCAAAAGAAGCGACGGAGCGGTATCTATTGAACACAGAGCGGCGCCTAGCCAGAGACCCCGCTCAAGAGACTGTGTACCGCGCTGAGATTAACAAGCTAATCACAGCGGGACACATAAAGAAAATTGACATTAAAGAGGCCGATCAGACGACCGAATCATGGTACGTGCCGCACCACAAAGTCCACCACAACGGCAAGGATCGTATTGTGTTCAACTGCAGCTACCAGATCGGATCACAAAATCTGAATAAAGAGCTCTTGCCCGGCCCAACACTCGGCCCCTCTCTACTAGGCGTGTTACTACGTTTCCGCCAAGACAAGGTGGCCATCAGCGGCGACATCAAAGGGATGTTCCTGCAGGTGAGACTAGTGGAGGAGGACAAGCCCCTGCTGCGGTTCCTATGGAGAGAGAGGATCGGGGATGAGCAACCAGCCATCTATCAATGGGAAGTCCTCCCTTTCGGAACCACATGCAGCCCATGCTGTGCTACGTTTGCACTGCAAAAGCACGTCGCAGAGGACCCAGCAGCTGATGAAGAGGTCCGACAAAGTGTAGGAAATAGTTTCTACGTGGACAACTGTCTGCAAAGGTTGTAAAGCGTCTCGACGCCAGAAGAAGCCGAGGCCCTTCTACTCAAGCTCCGCGCCTCCCTGATCAAAGGCGGCTTTGATCTCAGGCAGTGGGCCAGCAGCGACCCGCAAGTATTGCGCAGCCTCTCCCCCGAGGACAAGGCAGCAAGCAGCGAGACCTGGATGGCGACCATCCCAGGAGAAGCCCAAGAAATGACATTAGGACTAGTCTGGCGCTTCAAAACAGACTCGCTCCATTATAAACACACACCCCTGACCAAGGAGCAGGGAAGGTCGACTGCACTACCGACCACCAGACGGAGTGTATACAGAACACTCGCCAGACAATATGACCCGTTGGGATGTATTCTACCTTACACCACCAGGGCAAAGATGATTGTAAGAGCGTTATGGGACAAGGACCAGGGCTGGGACGACCCCATACCCGAACACCTTGCATCCACATGGAGAGAGTGGGAGACGGAACTCAGCTCACTCCCAGGTGTCAACATACGCCGCAGCTACTTCCCACCCACAGTGAGGCCGGAGACGTGCAAGATGGACCTGCACGTCTTCAGCGACGCCTCCGAAGTAGCCTACGGTTCGGTGGCCTACTTGCGTGCCCGAGAGGAGGGAGGAATACATACTGCTTTCATCCTGGCTCGCTCAAGAATAGCCCCACGAAAGCAACAATCTATCCCGCGTCTAGAGCTCTGCGCAGCCCTAGCAGGAGCGCAACTCGCCACGTTAATCCAACGTGAACTCACCATTCCGGTGCAGGGAACAATCTTGTGGTCAGACTCCACGACAGTACTCACATGGATCCGGTCTGATTCGTGCAGATACAAGGTCTTCGTGGGAGTCAGAGTCACAGAGATTCAAGATTTAACAGAAGTAGCAAGCTGGAGGTATGTGGACACAAAACACAACCCAGCTGACGTCATCACCCGGGGAATGTCCCTGGATGACCTCACCCGTCACAACCTATACAGTGACGGGCCAGAGTTCCTCAAGCTCCCGGAAGAAGAGTGGCCTACACCCACCCCACGGGAAGCGAGTAAAGAGGAGGCCGAAAACAAGAAATCTATGTTCTGTGGATTGAACACACTCGTCTCCACAGACCCCGACATAGACGATTGCCTCACCCTAGAGAGTGCGCAGCTAAAGACATTCCTGTGGCACCACCCAGAGGTTCAGCTCACTACTGACATTACAGCAGCTGACTACGAAGAAGCAGAACTTCTTCTACTACAACGAGCCCAGAGAGACTCGTTCCCCGATGAGCTAGACAGTCTACAGGGAGCAAAGCCCGTCCCATCAGACAGCAGACTGCTCCACCTAGCCCCCGAGAGCGACGCCCATGGTCTCATCAGAGTGGGTGGTCGTCTGCGGAGAGCTCCAGACTTACCGGATGACGTCAAGTACCCGATAGTCTTAAACAGCCGACACAAGGTCACAGAGCTGATCATAAAGAAATACGACGAGGATGTGCATCACGCCGGGGCAGAGAGAGTCTTCGCGGAGATCAGACGTCGTTATTGGATACTGCAAGGGAGAGAAGCAGTGCGGCGCTTCCAGCGAACCTGTCTAGACTGTCGTAAGTGGCGAGCGCAGCCCAGTATACCCCGGATGGCTGACCTACCTCCCTGTCGCCTCCGACTCGGCGACAAGCCTTTTCACTCCACCGGTATGGACTGTTTCGGCCCGCTGTATATAAAGAAAGGAAGAGGAACCGAGAAGCGGTGGGCTATTGTATTCAAATGCATCACCACCCGAGCGATGCATATAGAACTCCTTCCAACCATGAGCACAGACTCATTCCTTATGGCCTTCCGAAGATTCACATCGCGGAAAGGCAAACCGTCTATATTATTGTCTGATCACGGGACAAACTTCAAAGGCGGAGAAAGAGAGCTGAGAGAGAGCTTCCAAGCTATGGGCCCAGAACTTAAGACCCACCTCGCTCCATCCCAGATTGACTTCCAGTTTAATCCCCCGAACGCACCTCACTTCGGTGGAACTTGGGAACGAGAAGTACGTTCAATAAAGACAGCCCTGTACGCCGTGCTTGGGGCCCAGACCGTGGCGGAAGAAGTCCTAATGACAGTCCTCACGGAGATCGAGGGAGTATTGAACTCAAAGCCCCTCGGTTACGTCTCAAGTGATGTAGCAGATGTCGACCCAGTCACCCCCAACACACTCTTGATGGGGCGGCTGGACCCCGCGCTACCACAGACAATGTACAGGCCTGAAGAAGCGAACGGCCGAAGAATGTGGAGGTACAGTCAAGTATTGGCTGACAAGTTTTGGAACAGCTTCCTACTCCACTATCTACCGTCTCTACAGACCCGCCAGAAATGGGTGAAAGAGAGAGACAATTTGACAGAAGGAACAGTCGTCATGATTATCGACCAGTCACTACCCCGAGCTATGTGGCCGGCTGGCCGCGTAAGCAAAGTGATCACCGGTGCCGACGGAAAGGTCCGAGCAGCCGAAGTGCTCGTCCAAGGACGGATCTACACCCGACCCGTGGCGAGGCTAATAGAACTGCCAAGGCTCCCCGATACTATCGATGACGACCATGACCCCATGACTTTGTGAACTGCCCGACCCCTCACAACAGACATTGAGTAGTGGACAGTGCGGTTAATCTGTCTCTGCTTAGCTAATTAGGTGGGACTAATTAGGAGGCGGCTGTTACAAAGGATCAGATTAAACCGAATATATATATTTATTGATTGATATATATTGCATAGTATTTGTATATCGTTTGATATCCCTTGTATATTCCTTGTACATATACACGGAATGTCCCTTTAGCCTAGTACAGACCATAATATTTCGTTCTCCTATTGGACAGCGGTCCACAGGCGCCGGGGCCGTGCCTCCGGAGTCAGGTTCAAAGCCACCGTCAAGACATGTCTGTACATGCCCGGCCTTGCCCAGGGATACGAGACAGAAATGAGGTTGGCACTAGATTGTTCGCCGTGCATATAAATATGGCGCAGGTGAATACAGAAGTAGAGTTACCCAATAAGTTGAAGCCTCACCCACGATACAACGTGCGGTGAAGTATGGCCTGTTTGGCCCCAAATAGAGCATTGAGACCGCGTGCGAATTAATAACTGAATTGTCAGAGTTTGGCGCTATACCGTCGAGTGCGACATATTTCTATTAAGTCAGTAATAGTCTATTTGTGTATAGTGTATCGTGCGGCTAAAGTTCTACAGTGACCAGCATCACCAACGCTTCCTCGTACCAGCTAGAGTGCTTATCCAGGCTGGGCTGCTTTCATGGCGCTTTCACCCGAGGAGACCTAGACGAGAACCGTGTGGACATGTACACTGGATTAATCTACCCGACGACTACATAGCCCTTTGCGGCTGGATTATATTTGTTTTGGTCCTGTGATTTATGGAGCGGAGAATCGCCGACGCCTACACGTGTGGGATTTACCCTGCGAGGAGCCAAGTCGAGTCTGCGCCTCAGAGAGCCTGAGGCCGGCTAGCTTTCTTCACTGTGGAGCTACAGTCTACGGAGAACAGCTGTATTCGTCTGTGGATCAAGAGACTATTGCACCGTCTCCTGTACTTGGAGTCTCCTTAGTCATCGTTGACCAGACTCTCTACTACCGACAGATCCTCTACCCTGCTGGCTTACAACCGGGGGGACCCTTCCAGTATCTCCCGCTATATATTACTAGTGTACCATAGATATAATTCCCTAAGATTCAGGTTGTATAATTACCTCCTGCGTAACCAGAGAATGGACATTCATTATTGATTTGCCTACGCACATTCCTTTGCCTTATAAGCGCATCCAAAGTAAAATCGAGAAGTATATTATGTACCTTTTGCTGCAATAAATACTTGATTACACCTTTGTGTGGAACCGATTCATTGTGGGAAGTGTTCATCATATTTATATATCATGTACTGTATGGCCAGTAATTAAAGTACATAAAGCGGTAGTGGTTTAATGATACCATACTTATCAATACAGTCAGGGAATTGTACCCCTCAGTTACAGTGGTCTTATTAAAACCTTGAGTGTATAACGTTGAGAGGTGGAGAGTGTTTTTTGAAGTCCAATTTAAAGGGATAGTCCTGATTCTTAGAACTCTAAGACCTATTCATCCTAGTAGCGCCTTACAAGTTATGTACAATAAGTCAGCAGGAAGGGTAGAACTCTGGCAGCTAAGGTTGATTGATCAAACAGTGTCGAACAAGTGCTACAGTCTCGAGTGCATAGTAGTATAGACATTAGGGCTGACCTCGACTAGTCGAATAGTCGATCGAAAGGAGCCGCAGTCGACTGCCAACCTCTTAGTCGAATGCAAAAAATAAAATAAAATAAAAAGTATAATATATATATTGTGACGAACCTGGTAGTGTTCAGGCTTGCCACGGTTCAAATACAAACTAATTAAAATGTCCACACAGGAGCAATATCATATGAATTTAAGGCAGAAACCAGAGGGGAAAAGCAAAAGAATGGTCGCGATTCAGTCCGGGGTCAAAAACACAAAAACGGAAAAAGGGATTGCTCACAATTCGGGGTAGTTGTCCAGTCCAGGGTCAGTACACAAGGGGGTATCTCAGCCAGCCCAGGGTCCAGTACACAAAGAACACCTACTCGCCTTTAACTCTCCTAATTCCTCTCACCGTCACAACTCCGAATATCCAATCTCTCTCTCACAACTCCAACTCCTACTCCGCTCAACTTACTCCTCTCTAACCTAGTGTTAATGTAGTGTGTGGGACTGGGTGTGTGCATGTGAGATGTGGCTGGACTAATGATGCACAGGTGTGTTCTATCAGTACTAATCAGCTACCTAATTGCCTCTACTCCTTCCGTGATGGACGTATCTCCCATCCTTCACCTATCCAAATGAGGGGGGAGGAGATCTGTCAGAATATATATATATATATTCTTTTTTTGTATCATTCTTTCCAAAAGCAAAGAGGCCTAGAAGTGGGGATAACGCTAATGGCGTGCATACCAGTGAGGCTAACTGCCTAAGAAAATGGGCACAGAGACACTAAAAGAGGATTTCACCCATCTAATGAACACACTGACTACACAAACATCAAGATGTATCCATCAGTGGACCAATTGCATGCTTTCGCAGAGGACAATAAGCCTTCAGTCAAGCACCCCCCACAGGCCAAATGGAATGATCCAATCCTTTTAAACAATAAACAATCCAAAAACATTATATATATATATATATATATATATATATATATATATATATATATATATATATATATATATATATATATATATATATATATATTTTTTTTTTTTTTTTTATATAAAAAAAATAATATTATTTATTGTTTTGCATTCAGGAGGCTAATCGACTACCACTCGACTATCTGCACATTTTGGCCAATCAAAGTTGACTATACAAATCCTTAGTCGGGGACAGGCCTAATAGACATACTAGCATAGTAGGTAGTAATGTGGAAAGGTAGATTCCTTAGTAGCAAAGTGCATAACAGTATTGATCTTTATTATTTTTTTTTCATATATTGATTGAAGAAGTGTGTTTTTAGTCAATGGCGGACAATTGATTTAGGTTTCATCTGTCCTGATTGTTGGGAAGTTTGTTCCACCATTGTGGAGCGAGGACAGATAATAGCCTGCTTCGCTTCGATAACCTCCAGGAGCTCGGATAGGAGTGACTATAGGCGGCCAGAAGATGCAGAGTGGGTGTGTAGTTAGAGACCCATGACCATTGTAGGAGGGAGCCGTTTCTCTCGCTGCACGACATGCCGGGTCAAGGACCTTGAAGTGGATTTGTGCGGCAATGGGAAGCCAGTGCAGCTCTCTAAGAAATGGGATAGCATGGGCTGACTTTGGTAGGTTGGAGATCAGGCGGGCCACTGTGTTCTGTATGAGTTTTTTTTATTTTTAATGCAGGACTTTTTAGAAGTCTTTATTCGGCATGCAACGACACACTTGTGATGGGCGGCACACACACACAGGAATACACACACGTACACATGCATTGTTTTTTTGGGTCGCCGATGCGATTGAGTCTCTGCGCTTGACCCATCCTGTCGTCCTTGTCCCCAAGGGCAGCCGGGAGCAGATAGGGCGTCGGCGAGGTACCGCCCCCCGGGGACCAATCGGACCAATCGTCAGGGATGCGACAGCATCAGCGGTCTGTTGTGCATGTTTTTCCATTGGGTTTCTCTTATCGGGGGGGGGGGGGGGGGGGGGGGGTGAACCCTTGCAAGCACGGGGGGAGAACATGCAAACTCCACACAGAAAGGCCTGGGAAATACCCCACCTGGGTACTTGGCAACGCGGAAACCTGGTCCCCAAGCGGGAATCGAATCCTGGACCTTCTTGCTGTGAGGCGACAGTGTTAACCACTACACCACCGTGCCGAGTTGAAGTGGCTTGGTGGCAGTATAGCCGGTAAACCAGCTAGCAGGCATTGCAGTAGTCGAGGCGAGACGCGACTGTTGATTGCAGGAGCCACAGATCAATGCAAAGTCAATGGTGTCAAGCTCTTGTCCGAGAGACAGAGACTGAAGACAGCTGAGATCTACTCCACGGTGAACACACAGTAGATTGCAGTTGTCTTCAGCTTGTACAGACAGGAGTAAGGCTGAGACCACTTATCGATTTATCGATAACTGCGTGAAATCAATAAGTGGCATCACTTATCGGGTTTTTTCCATGTGTACATTTTATATATTTTTTTTGTAGTCCACTTTTTCTCCTCCTATTTTTTCTGTATTTTCCTCCCATCCCAATTTAGTCGTTATGCCAATTCCCCCCTCCCCTTCCTGGTTGTTGCCCGCATGTGCCCCCCACTGGTGTAACGTTCTGGGTCCTGTCCTACCTTAGGATGGTACCCTACTGTCTGTCTGGTTTACTTCACCTTGTTGTTTGGGTTGCACTTATTGTATGTCACTTCTGATTTGCTGTCTCGCACTAATTGTCTGTCACATCTGGAAGCTGTCACTGGCTGTCATTCTGGCTGTCACTAATTGACACGTTGGAATGTTGGAATGTGGCTTTATAATGAATGCTCTGTTCTCTTGTTCTTTGCTAGAGCTTCACTAGATCCTACGAGCAGGACCGCCTGAACAAGTGCTGACCCAACTCTCTGTTCTGTTATTCTATTACTCTTGTTCTCTTAGAGAATACCTTGTTTTGAAGAGTAAACACTTCTCCGTCTCTTTCCCCGACAATTGGAACTCCCACTTACCTGCTAATCGTAACACACTGGTCGGTCTAGGGAGCCCTGAAGTCTATCACATGCTTCCTCCGATACATAGGAGACAGCCAGCAGCCTCTTTTTCACCTGACAGCGAGGACTCTCATTGGTGAAGTGTAACGCGTGGGAGGTCACACTACCTTCACCATTTCCCTCCCTCGCTGTGCAGGCGCCCGGTTGGAGTCGCTGTTTACAACGACCAGATTACCACCCACCGGCTTCCCTCCCACTGACACTGCCAATTGTGTCAGTATGACGACCGGCCAAGCCGGAGGCACCGCTGACAGCCGGATTCGATACCAGTGTCTCTGCGGAGGTAGACAGACGCTTAGTCCGCTGTGCTACCCGGCCGCACCTGTAAATAATTTTTTTTAAATGGTTTTAAATACTTTTTTCTTAAAAAAACATTATTTAACGTTAGTTTGTGTGTGTGTGTATGCTAATAATATTTGTATTGCATTTTTTTATATACAGTATATATATTTTTTTATTTATAATAATTATTTAAAACATTTATATTTATCGATCATTTTGTCCCGATTTATCGATTCTTCCAAATGGGATATCGTCTCAGCCTTAGACAGGAGCTTGACCCTATTGACTTTGCATTCATGTTGTGGCTAACAAGCTTGAGCTAATGTGAAAAACGGCATGTATTGTGCCGAGAAAGGACTCCGCCACAACATCATCATTGGTAAGTATATGTAAATGTAAATGTTGGTATAGGAAATAGGGCAACTGTTACAGAACATTTTTAGTACACAAGTTCAAGTTCAACTCAAGTTCAGACCTCTGTTATTACATTAGCACTGAAAGTGAATTTCCTTTTTTGCATTAGTAACTTCCGAATGTTATCTTTCAAAAGAAACCTGGCGTATGCATGTGCTATAAGTATAAAGTATAAAACTAAGCATTGCAAAAAAAGTTCAAGTAAGAGGTTAAAACAAATCTGAACTATACCATTAAGAAAGATACATTGTGAAAGACCGATGACTCAACCTGGGCCATGAATTCAAGAATGAGTTATTGGAACAATTGTAGTTGCCTACATAGCTACCTCCTAAACAGGAAAACCACTCAAATGTATAACCGGTGCTTTTGGCAATATTTCTGAACTCTCCAATTTACTAAATGGCAGAAAACAGAATGGGCTGCATTTATAGAGCGCATTTTAATGAGTCTTCTGAGTCCCCGGAGCACTTTACAAGGCCTCACATTCACCCAGTCACACACACACACGCACACACACACACACACACACACACACACACACACACACACACACACACACACACACACACACACACACACACACACACACACACACACACACACACACACACACACACACACACACACACACACACACACACACACACACACACACACACACACACACACACACACACACACACACACACACACACACACACACACACACACACACACACACACACACACACACACACACACACACACACACACACACACACACACACACACACACACACACACACACACACACACACACACACACACACACACACACACACACACACACACACACACACACACACACACACACACACACACACACACACACACACACACACACACACACACACACACACACACCGACGGAGAAGGCAGCCATGCAAGGCGCCCACCAGCTCATCGGGAGCAGTTAGGGGTTAAGTGTCTTTGTTCAAGGGCACTTTGACACAACATCGGGAGGAGCCAAAATCGAACCGGGAACCTTCAGATTATCCGGCGGATCCGCTCTACCTCCTGAGCCACTGTCACTCCATTGATTAATCAGTGAGGTCATCTTAATCTACAGGCTGTACCTGCTCCATTGTCAATACATCTGAGACAGGCATTGCAGACTCATAACCTAACTGAGGATGAGATGTAATGTATTGAATATTGTTGTATTGTTGTAAGTGCCGGGCCCCAGGAAGAATAGCTTTTGTCAAGTGCAAAAGCTAATGGGGATCTTAATAAACATAAACATAACCTGAGTATTTTCCATGCAATTCCCAGTAGAATTCTTATCTGTGTGACGTGACAGATTAGGTGAATCGTGGCTAATATGCAAACTGAAACTGTACTTGGCCACTTGAAACGTTCCATTCAAAGCCTATTCAGTAACTGGGACATTAGAAGGACCCAAGATGGGGATTGAGATCGGGATTGTTTTTGCTTCATTCTACAGGTATCTCCAGGAGGGAAGTGGACATTTGGCGTCATCTTTAACACATTCTGTGCCACGCAGTTTGCCCATCTTATACCACTCTCTGCCAGTGCTGTAACCCTATGGAGTGGCTCACCTTCTTTGCAGGGCTATAACTTTTTAAATATTATAGCTATATCGACATTACTATAGCCCATTCAACATCGGGTATCTATCATTCCGTATGTGGGAACGTTATATTTTTCCATACATACATTGTGTTACGTGTTACTAACGTCGAGAATATAAGTATGTTTTTAGACTGTATGTAATTCCTAGAATGCGCGCTATGGGCCCACGACGCGTATTATACATTATCGATTGGCGTTTCGTCCCTATACACGCTATATTAAAAATGTCAAATGCATATGATCGCTATACATTATGCTCCATCATGCGTGAAAGAAAGGGGGGGGGGGTCGTTTATGATTCCTTGATTGTCACTAACGGCTTTCTTTAGTAAGACACCATATGTTGATCGGACAGATTGCAATGAAATAAATGGACAATCGAGCTGGAAATAACGTTAGATTCCTCTTACCTGTGGCCGATGTGTCTGAAATTATTTGACGTCGATCTGCTAGATCCATTTTCCGTATGACGCAATAAACGCCGAAAGCATATTGATTCTTGCGTCTCAAAAGCGATCCAATGCATTCAAGGTGTGTATATTGATCCATGTTACAAGATATCTCTGCCAGAGGATTTTCCCTGATGCACCGAGCGCCACTTCCGGTTTAGAGTGGAGTGTAACTCGCCCGAAATCCACCAGGCGGCGGTATTGGGGCGTTGCAATATCAGACAGGGTCCAGCTGGCTCCCGGAGGCTTCCTGGATGAATTATGAATGCCAATAGCGCATAAAAGAAATAACAATCATAAAAACGAGTTTACTCGTTGTTTGGCACTCAACGCATGGCGGCCAATAACGAGTATACTTGTCATTGGCAGTTAATGTGTTAATTAACCCTTTCAGTTGTATTGACATTTAGACAATCCATGCAGACCATAGGGATGGGTACCGAATTAGGTACTTTTAAAGGTACCTACCGAATCACGTCGGTAATACCGAGTACCGATTCACGTGAGATCCGTCGGTGCCACATTTCGGTAATGTAAAAAATAAATCTATTATTATATTTTTTTTTTCTGCGTCAATGTTTAGTTTACCACGAAACAAAACCTATGAAGTGTGCCGCACGTTCACGTCAACATTCACACGCACAATATACCCTTACCTAGGATTTGACTTGATTCAACAACAAAGCAGTCGGAGCAATGGCAAGCCGAAAACGGTCCAAAGTGTGGTTATTTGAAGTTTGGATTTTTTCCCCCACAACTGATGTAGGTAAATTACATTTCTAGAGACTAAAGTACCGAAAAAAGGTACCGTTTGGTACCGATATCGATTCACAGGTACCGGTACCGGTATCGGTTCAAATGTGAAAGGTACCCAACCCTAGCAGACCATACCATACCATATAGATAATCCTGCCGGTAAACTGTGGTTATAAAACTGGCTTCTCGTACAGGAACAGAACCATCTCCTTGATGATCAGCAGAAAGAGAGTTTGTTGAAGCAGTTTGGTCCTTGGATTACGGAGATGTGATTTATAGACGTGCTACTGCTTCCGTTCTTAAGCCCTTGGATTCTGTACATCACTCAGCCCTCAGATTTATCACCGGTAGTTATAGTACTCCACATTGTACCCTGTACAACAGCTATTCCCAAATCTGTCCCCAGGGTATGCCAAATAAATCTGATACAAATCTGATTTAAGGCAGTTAACACAATCGCTCCGCGATAAAACGCAGCGCGATAAAACGCAGTGGGGAAAGCTGACCACGATCCAGCTTTTGTGCATGAAAAGAGCATGCGTGCGACAATTTCACAGAGCCGCTCTGCTGAGGCAGCAGCATCAGCAGCTGAAGCCTTCTCAAGAGGTCCTCGTCACACCTCTCTACTCTGAAACAAAGTGGAGTATTTCTTTTCAAACAAGGCCTCTCCTTGAATACCCTCTGGGATATATTGTGTGATGATCCTGCCCCTGTAGGCTTTTACATTGTGCTTCAAGATGACATTGTAAAAAAAAGAAAAAAAGAAGAAAAACCAATAGAAGTATATTTAGACTGTCCTCGGTCAACTGTGGGGAGGGGGGGGGGGTGGATCAATCTTCAAGGGCTTTTTCCATTTATTAGGACAAATCTTGTGTCCCAGGACAGTAAACAGTTGTGACATTTATATTTCATTTCAGAATGACATTGACGAGAAGAGGGCATGCATATCTTTAGACTGTCTGTACACAAACAAGATCGGCAAGCCGGGGAGAAAAATGCTTTCAAGAGTTTTACATTTACGTGTTAGTCTTGTGTTCCCGGAGAGCAGAAATCCTGCGTGGCCTTTATATTATGCATCAACATGCCTTTTTGAGAAATGACATGAATGTATTTAGACCGTCCTTCCACCCACAATGTAAGCAACTCAGCCGGGGAGAGAGGAAAGAGGCTCTAGTCTTCGCTTAACAAATTTATTTGGTTACTTACTTTGAAATTCATAGTTGTGCGTTTACTTAACTCACTTTTATCACCAAAGTTCTACACAAATATTTATTTCTTCCGTGAGCCACGACTACTTTTGTTACATGAAGACAATATGTCTTGTTGTCATTGGTCCTCATTCTCGAACATGTTCATACTGTAAGTACCTTTGTAAATATCTTTCGTAGTAACAAATTTACTAAAATCCACCTCCGGATTCCTGAACGAGTGAAACGGCCAAAATCTTCGCAACTGAGTTCCCATGAATGAAAAACTCATTTTTAAACTGCAAGTGCGTTCTCGTACACTTGAATTTTGCATCTACACCATGCTGACCCATTCAACAGGTAGCGCGGAAGCTATTTGCAACTGATCTCAAAATTAGATTAGATTCAAATGTATTGTCATCATACAGCACAAGTACAATACAACATCTTTGTGTATTAGTAACATACAATGCACAGGTGATTAAACTGGGTATAAAATATATAAATACTACAGAGTAATTGTGCTGTTTTTTTGGGCCAGGGTGGCCGCAATCGCTTCCATCACTACTGTTAGCGACCCTCTCCTGGCTGTTAGCGACCCTCCCTTGGCTGTTAGCGAACCTCTCCAGGCTGTTAGCGAACCTCTCCTGGCTGTTAGCGAATCTCTCCTGGCTGTTAGCGACCCTCTCCAGGCTGTTAGCGACCCTCTCCAGGCTGTTAGCGACCCTCTCCAGGCTGTTAGCGACCCTCTCCTGGCTGTTAGCGACCCTCTCCAGGCTGTTAGCGACCCTCTCCAGGCTGTTAGCGACCCTCTCCTGGCTGTTAGCGACCCTCTCCAGGCTGTTAGCGACCCTCTCCAGGCTGTTAGCAAACCTCTCCTGGCTGTTAGCGACCCTCTCTTGGCTGTTAGCGACCCTCTCCAGGCTGTTAGCGACCCTCTCCTGGCTGTTAGCGACCCTCTCCAGGCTGTTAGTGACCCTCTCCAGGCTGTTAGCGACCCTCTCCTGGCTGTTAGCGACCCTCTCCAGGCTGTTGGTGACCCTCTCCTGGCTGTTAGCGAATCTCTCCTGGCTGTTAGCGACCCTCTCCAGGCTGTTAGCGACCCTCTCCAGGCTGTTAGCGACCCTCTCCTGGCTGTTAGCGAATCTCTCCTGGCTGTTAGCGACCCTCTCCAGGTTGTTAGCGACCCTCTCCAGGCTGTTAGCGACCCTCTCCTGGCTGTTAGCGACCCTCTCCAGGCTGTTAGCGACCCTCTCCAGGCTGTTAGCGACCCTCTCCTGGCTGTTAGCGACCCTCTCCTGGCTGTTAGCGACCCTCTCCTGGCTGTCCAGCATCGCCTGGACCATGTTGCCATGCTGCCCCCCCCCCCGTCGACCAGCGCTGCCACGTGTCCACGAGCGCTGCCACGCATATTCTCTGACATATTACTGAAGTGATGTGTTTAGTTCTTGAGAGAAATTGTAAACTGTATCTAATAATAGTGACAACATCAAGTAAATCAAATTCATGTTTAAAGGCTTTATTAATCCTTTTTTAATCGCTGTCCGAGGCAACACGGTCCAGACGATGCTGGACAGCCAGGAGAGGGTCAATAACAGCCAGGAGAGGGTCAATAACAGCCAGGAGAGGGTCGCTAACAGCCAGGAGAGGACCGCATGGTGATGGATGCGCTTGTTGGAATGTTTCTTCACTGGCACTTATAATGCATACAATAAGCAATGTAAAAATAAATACAAATAAAACCAACAATAAATAATATCATGGAGAACAAGATGGTATGTGGAATATCAATAGTCTAGGCCACTATAACTACATCCACACGATTGGGTTCAGTTCTTATTTATTTATTTATTTCCGGACATGGTTCGTCGAGACCGCAGCCTCTTGCATTGGTGACGAGCGCAATCTCCGCTACGCCACCCGACCGCTAAACTTAAGACTTTTTAAGACCTTTTTAATACCACTTAACCATACTAGCGCGTTCCATACAAGCTCTCGCCAGACGCACCAAGCTCCCGGTAGCCCCAAAAATGTTATACCTGTGCAAATGAAATGTAAGACTTTTTAATACCTTTTAAGGCATTGAATTGAGAATTATGAATCTAATACTTTTTAAGACTTGTTAATACTCTGCAGATAGTGAAGAAGTATGTATCAGCCATCACTGATATAGAGTGTTTGGTCAGTAGCATGGGTCTCCTAGTCCCTCCACTCTGCAGTAAACAGAAAATAAATGCTCTGGAATACCGTTCCCACTTCATCCAATCAGGAGAGATAACCTTGTCAAGCTAAATTGGTAGATTATTTTACTTGTATATGCTTAAAACTTGTTTTTAGTTGTTCTTTTTGTCAGACCATTGTTGCAGTGTGGAGTTCTCTCTCCTGACTGGATGAAGGGGGAACGAGATACAAGAACATGTATTCTCTGTTTACTGCAGAGCGGAGGGACTGGGAGACCCATGTTACTGACCAAAACACTCTATATCAGTGATGACTGTTTACTGCAGAGCGGAGGGACTGGGAGACCCATGTTACTGACCAAACACTCTATATCAGTGATGACTGTTTACTGCAGAGCGGAGGGACTGGGAGACCCATGTTACTGACCAAACACTCTATATCAGTGATGGCTGTTTACTGCAGAGCGGAGGGACTGGGAGACCCATGTTACTGACCAAAACACTCTATATCAGTGATGACTGTTTACTGCAGAGCGGAGGGACTGGGAGACCCATGTTACTGACCAGACACTCTATATCAGTGATGGCTGTTTACTGCAGAGCGGAGGGACTGGGAGACCCATGTTACTGACCAAAACACTCTATATCAGTGATGGCTGTTTACTGCAGAGCGGAGGGACTGGGAGACCCATGTTACTGACCAAAACACTCTATATCAGTGATGACTGTTTACTGCAGAGCGGAGGGACTGGGAGACCCATGTTACTGACCAAAACACTCTATACCAGTGATGACTGTTTACTGCAGAGCGGAGGGACTGGGAGACCCATGTTACTGACCAAAACACTCTATATCAGTGATGACTGTTTACTGCAGAGCGGAGGGACTGGGAGACCCATGTTACTGACCAAACACTCTATATCAGTGATGGCTGTTTACTGCAGAGCGGAGGGACTG
>NC_140165.1:50091495-50098995 GCF_963971535.1 Notolepis coatsorum
ACCCTATTAACTGTTACACCGCTGAATGGTATGCTGCGTACAACTCGCTAGCCAGGTAGCATAGCAGTCTGTTAACAGCTGGGAGAAGAGAAAAGAACCATGAAGAAAGAGAGACTGGACATGTTACATGGTAGCAATGTTTTGTATGTTTTATTTAAATTTTTTTATTTATTTATCCTTTATTTATCCAGGAATGTCCCATTGAGATACAAGCTCTCTTCTTCCAGGGAGTCCTGACCAAGTTTGCCAAGTTGTTTCACTAAGCTCACACATTTCGAGCATCGGTGATGTAACGTTCAGTGTTACAAAGGGTCAGATTAAACCGAATATATATATTTATTGCTTGAGATCCCATGTATAATATTTGTATATCGTTTGATATCCCTTGTATATTCTTTGTACATATACACGGAATATCCCTTTACCTGGTACAGGACAGACCATAATATTCGTTCTCCTATTGGAAGCGATCCCCTAGGCGCCACGGCCATACCCCCCAATGTCTAGTTCAAAGCCACCGCCAAGGCTTGTCTCAACATGCCCAGTTTTGCGCAGGAATACGAGACAGAAATGAGGTTGGCACTAGATTATTCACCGTACGTATAAATACGTCACAGGTGGATACAGCAGTAGTCTTGTCTTATCCTAAAACGTTCGTTCAACGTATCGTTCGTTCCTTACTAGTAAAGCCTTCATCACGAGTCAACGACCAAGTGAAGTGAGCAACCGTGCATCTAAATAGAGCACTTGTAACCGCGCGCGAATAGGACAGTAAAAGTGTCAGAGCTTAGTGGAATAACGTCAAGTTCGACCTAGTTAATGTGAAGTACCGTGCACCGGAGAATCTACACCGGTGAATGCAGAGCCTTTTCCGGCTGGATTATTGCTTTGGTCCTGTGGCTGTTGGAGCGGAGAATCGTCTACACCCACTACTGTGTGGGATTTACCCGTGAGGAACATCACTCGAGCCCGTCTCTAGGAGAGGCTGGCTGGCTTTCACCTATGCTGTCGCGCATACTTATTGATTCCCCGTTGATCCAGACTTTTGCATTCGAACCTTCCTCCCCCCTGCTGGCTTACAACCGGAGGGACCCTTTTAGTATCTCCAGTGGACCTACTAGTGTACCATATATAATTCTTATGATACAGGTGGTATTAATTATCTCCTGCGTAATATGCTCATGGACTTACGCTCTTGACCTATTCATGCACATTCTTCGCCTTACAAGCGCAACTCTCAATCTTGATAAGTAATGTAAGATAATCTTCGTGCTGCTAATAAATATTCTTCTAAACAGTATTTCTTCGTTAAGCCGTGTTATTGTGGGAGTGTTCATCACATATACTTGTGTACTGTATGGCCAGTAGTAATGTACATAACGCAGTAGTGGTTTAATGATACCATACTTATTCAATACAGTCAGGGAATTGTACCCCTCAGTTACATTCAGAATGAATGCTTTTGTTCCCAGCGTTAACTGTTATCAATGACAGCAGTCAGCTAGCTCCCTTGTTGGATTATCTCACGTTCGCTATTAAGTAAACTTTTTTTTTGTTTTTTAAATAAAACATATGCTAACGTGGAAACTCAGACATTTCAAGCATCAACGATGTAACGTTCAGAATGAATGCTCTTGTTCTTGAAAATAACGTTAGCCCTGCTGCGACTCGCAAATAAATCTTCCTTTGAGAACACAGATTTAAAGAGGAATGAAATGCTCAGTGATGTCATCACTGACTGGGGTGGGGCAGAGTGTGCAGCAGGGTGAAAATATCAACATACACCAGCAAAACTACCATAGTTGGTCCACCACAGCTAGTCAAAATGAATAGGAATGTATCTTTTTATAGCTGCGACCATCAACTCTATAGTTATAATCTATCCTTGGTTGGTCGGCTGGTCAGTTGGTCTGTCCACAAAAATGTCCCCACTTTGTAGCGGCCACGGGTTTCACCCCTAGGAGGCTGACCTTTGGCAGGGAGGTCAAGTGAGTGTGAAGGTATGTGTGTGTGTTCATGCCAATTGGCTCAAGCAGAGAGTTCCTTTTTATTTTTTTTTATCTTTTTCCCCCTTCTTTTTCCGTTTTTCTCCCCTCCCAATGTTAGTCGTTATGCCAATTCCCAATCCCATTCCTGGTCGTTGCGCACTCTACCCCCTACCGTCGGTCTGGGAGGGCGGAGACTATCACATGCTTCCTCCGACACATGTGTACCCAGCCCACCACTTCTTTTCACCTGGCAGCGCGACTCTCACTGGGAGAGTGTAACGTGTGGAAGGTCACACTACCTCCCTCCAGATCCTTCCCTCGCTGTGCAGGCGCCCCGACCGAACTGTAGGAGTCGCTGTTTACAATGACCCGGACCCACCCACCGGCTTCCCTCCCGCTGACTCTGCCAAATCGAGCCAGTGTGACGGCCGGCCAAGCCGGAGGCAATGCTGACAGCCGGATTCGATACCAGTGTCTATTGCGTTGGTGACGAGCGCTTAGTCCGCTGCGCCACCCAGCCACCTGAGAGTTCCTTTTTCATCTGGGATGGTTTTCCCCACCCGCCAAATGTTAGCCACGCCCTCTTTCATAACTCTGACCCCTCTTTCATAACTCTGACATCATTGCACTAGGCAGAGATTTCCTTTTTCATTGGTGTAGATTAGCCACGCCCCTATACTTAACTCTAGCTGCTGCAGTGTGTGTGTGTGTGTTCATGCCAATTGGCTAAAAGGGGGCGTGGCAATGGGAATGGCAAATTTGTAGACAGATTTTGATGTGACTTTCCAAAGAGGCACTATGTGGGATGGAGATCAAGTGCACATGTGTGTGTGTGTGTGTGTGTGTGTGTGTGTGTGTGTGTGTGTGTGTGTGTGTGTGTGTGTGTGTGTGTGTGTGTGTGTGTGTGTGTGTGTGTGTGTGTGTGTGTGTGTGTGTGTGTGTGTGAATGCATGCATGCACAATGCATTTGTGTACATGGTTACAGCTATCACATATTTGTGCTTGTTTTAACCTATAGCAGCTGTTTGGTAAACAAAAGGGCGGCGCTTAGACGTGATTCACGTCAATATCAATTACAGAAAAGACCTTTGGCATACAACCAGTGCAAGTGTAATAGTAATATACAATGTACAGGTGATTAAACTGGGTATAACATAATAAATAAATAAATTAGTACTACTGAGTGTAGTGCTAATCAGATGTACTGTATCATACAGAGTTGTAGTATTAATATGTACAGTGATACAGGTATAAAGACACTATGGTAGTATAAGTCATATTGGCCAGCAGCGTAACTCGGTAAGGGATATGTACAGAATGATATAGATATAGTATCTACAGATATGTAAAAAGGATTATATGCAGGTACATTATGGAGACAGATGTGGATAAACATATATATTTTTGTACTGTACTTGTGCTGTACAATTAGGGCTGGGTATCGCCACTGAAGGTCCGGATTTGATTAGATTTCCGATTCGATTCGATTCAATGCTATAAATGGTTCAAGGAACCCTCTAACATGTCACATTGTTAAAAATTAAAATTGTTACATTAAGAATTGACTCTCAAGCAGTTACATGAATGTACTTTTTATTGGAACATTAGCTTTTGCATATGTCATGTCTGGGTGATGTCTCAGTAAGTGGTTTCGTAGATTTGTTGTATTTCCACAATATTTTACCTCCACTTTGCACAGCTTACATATGGCTTTGCTTTTGTCCAGCTCTTCTCTGTCGTCATGTTTTTTTAAATCCAAAATGCAACCAGACATCTGCCTTTGCACCTGGCGGTGACTTGAGTGATGCTTTCACTTGATCCATGTTTTTAGATTCAAACATGCTGCGTGAGATCTGGACACAAGATGACCAGGAAGGGAATTGGCATAACGATTAAATTGGGGGTTGAAAAGATTCTAATAATAATTAATAATAATATCGATCTCTGGATTATGAATTGATAATCTCTCATAAAAAATATTTTAAAAATATTATTTAACCTTTATTTACCAAGGCAAGCAAGTAAGAAAAAAATCTTATATACGAAAGCAGCCTGACTGGTGGGAGGCTGCAACAAAAGCAAGGTTATGTACATGCATACAAGTAAATAAAATACAAATATTACAGTAGCAATAGTATACAAGGAAAATTACAATAAATAAGGGAGAGAGGAGGAAAGAGAGAGGGAAAAAGAGAAAGGGAGAGTGTGAACCAGAGGGAGATAAAAAAAAAGGGGGAGAAGGAGGGAGGTAGGTAGGTGAGGGGGCTTAGGGGGGGAGAGAAGAGTCTGAGAAGTCTATGAGTGCGATTGGGAGGCAGTCAGCAGGTGCAACAGCAGGTTATGATCTGTAGATTTAGTTTAAAAGCAGTGAGCGATGTGAGGGCAGTGAGTTTAAGGGTGTTTTGTAATGTGTTCCAGTCAGATGCAGCAGCAAATCTGAAGGTGTTGCGGCCAGAAACCGTGCAGGCTTTGGGGATGGTGCGTTTGATGAAGTTGCTGGACGTGCAGAAGGGAGGAGAGGTAGAGAGATGTTTTACCAAGTATGGTTTTATAGATGACTTGAAGCCAGTGGAGAAGTCTTCTGGTGTGAAGAGATATCCAGTCCACCAGGTAATAAAGGTCACAGTGGTGAGTGGTGAAGGGTGCACTAGTGGCAAAACGGATGGCGGAATGATGGAGTATGTCAAGTTTTCTGAGGGCACACTGGGATGCCATTCTATAGATGGTGAAGATCGATTCAGAATCGGGAAATTGATTTTTTTTAACCCAGCCCTAATGACAATATATTTTAATCAAATCTAATCTAATCAGTTTCATTACAATTAAGGGGTTGTAATTGTTTTTTAATGGTAAACTTAAGGGGTTTTGCCCCTTGATTTTACTTAGTCCATGCCCAATTCTACTGAATTTATTTCTTAATTATTAAACACTTGGAAGTATTTTCATCTTCAGATTCACAAGTTCATCATCATCATCATCATCATCATCAAACCTTTATTTGAATAGGCAGGCTAATTAAGAACAAGTTCTTATTTTCAATAAAGGCCTATTTGGGGGTAAAAAGTCCCCTAGGGGAAAGGGGATGGGGGATAAAATAAAATAAATAGAAATAAAAGACAAAGGAACATTATTAAAAAGGCAGGACATACAGAGCAACAACTGAACTGAACAACAACAACAACAACTGACGGAAAACTGAACAATAGTGGCAGCATGGTGTTAGCACACGGAGAAACATCTACTGTACATGAGTGCTCTAGGGAGTTTTCTTATGAATCAAACACGTTGAGAATCTAGGTGAATAATACATCCCACTATTATACGGTCCGATAATGAAAAGGTCCCGATCGGCGCTTCAAGTGCCGTGTTAGGCGGAGTGGCGGGATGACACCAAAAAAGAAAACACGCCACCGTCGTGACCCTTTACCCCGGCTGTTCTGTTAGACCGTGATAAGTGAGCCGATGAGGGTATCTTCCAAGCGCGGGCCGTCATCATCGCCCATGGTTCAATAGAGGTTGAGAGGATCAGGAGTGGTGGATGTGTCTGTCACGGCCCAGGGAACACATTTTGTGGTCATGCATAAGCCTGCGTGCCTGTGCACACACACACATGCACACACATGGACACACACATATGCACATATGCACACACGCACACACACACACACACACACACACACACACACACATACACACACACACATGCACACACACATGTGCACACACACACACACATGCAGACCCACACCCTCACATATATATAAAGATATACATATATTTTGACATGTATTTTATTGTTTTATTGTTGTTGTTTTATTTTCTATCAATGTTGGTAAAGAACATTGAATATAATGTACGGTTTTATGAAATGTGCAATTTAAATAAAGCCATAAATAAACACTTAGATAGAAACACTATCCTGCTGCATCCACTTCCATTCTAAAATATTCAGAAGCCAGATTGCTGCCAGATAGCTTTCTACTGAACGCACAGTGAGGAAATTGGTATCTATCTTCTTGTCTCTTCTTGACTCTGGAGAAGACGGTAAGTGCATTTCCCATAATGTTGACGTGTTCCTTTAAGGCCCAACCCAGCCAGTTCGCAAATACATGTGCTGGGTGGGAATACTTCCTCTGTGCAATCTTTTAGACTAGTCCCAGTACTCTGGAGCCTCAAGATCTGTCAGATATATTAGTATAAGACTAGAGGCTTTCTACACCTAAGGTGGCCAGTATGATATCTTTAGGTAAATCTTAGTTTTCCAAACCAAATCTTGTTCATACATTTGTATAGATTTTAGGCAGCGTGTAGAATAGAGTTAGAGTTGTGTTACAGGATGTTTACAATTGAGAAGATTATGTTTATTCTTAGAGATCCACTTCAGTTCAAGAGCACGGCATGTGATATCAAAGATCTTCTTCAGAAATCAAGGGTGGGGTTAATCGTCACTGTTCTATAAAAAAATGTCATCAGTCAGTTGCCAGGAGGCCTCTTCTTTATAGTCTGAAATGTCCTGTATGACTAATTGCTCCCCCCTCCACCCTGGCAGGCTTAATAATAATAATCTCAGAGTCATTTCAATGTTCTTGTAGCCAAATGTTCATCTTGACTGAGATCAGAGACGGGATGAAGGGGTTTTTCCATTCAATACATCAAAAGTCTTGATGGAGGGATTCAAGGCATAGATGTGCTTTTAGGCTGAAATACAGGTTCATCAGAACTTTGTTTACCAGAGTTGCCAAACACATGTCTCAGTTTAATCTTTCTGAAGAAATGGCATACATCCGTGTTCACCTGGAAAGAGTTTGTCTGGCATGTGGGGACAAAGCTCAAGCCTTTGGTGAGAGCAGCACGTCGATGGGGAGTGAGGCACCTTATGGGAAAGGTTCATCACAGGACTCTGGCTGGCGGGTGAAGGGCCTGTTCCTGGGGTCTGAAGGGCCTTTTCCTGGGGTCTGAAGGGCCTGTTCCTGGAGCCTGTTCCTGGGGTCTGAAGGGCCTGTTCCTGGAGCCTGTTCATGGGGTCTGAAGGGCCTGTTCCTGGAGCCTGTTCCTGGGGTCTGAATGGCCTGTTCCTGGAGCCTGTTCCTGGAGCCTGAAGGGCCTGTTCCTGGAGTCTGAAGGACCTGTTCCTGGAGCCTGAAAGGCCTGTTCCTGGGGTCTGAAGGGCCTGTTCCTGGAGCCTGAAGGGCCTGTTCCTGGAACCTGAAGGCCCTGTTCCTGGAGCCTGAAGGGCCTGTTCCTGGGGTCTGAAGGTCTGATTTTCTTTGCAATGCGACCTCAGTCTAAACTGATGAAGCTGGTCAGTGGAGGGACAGTGAGGTGTTCACCTTGTAAGTATTTAGGCTGAAGCAAAACTTGAGGGGACATATCATAACCGGTCTGTGTTTGAAAGCATATTGAAAGAAGACTCCCTTTCATCTCCTCCTAGCCCCCATTATCAACTGCTCATGAATTAACTGGCCTCCCTTGCACATCAACTTGTAAATTAAACAATAGATAGAATAGAAAT
>NC_140165.1:50101495-50103995 GCF_963971535.1 Notolepis coatsorum
CGAGGTACAGGGATGAGGAAGAGATTTGACATTCATGGGTGTTTACATTTTTATTTAATTTCTTTCATGTTTTACATATATAATTTTTGTTTTTTGTTTTGCATATATATATATATATATATATATATATATATATATATATATATATATATATATATATATATATATATATATATATATATATATATATTGTTTTGTAAGGTTTTAAATTAGTACACTCATTTGAGTAGTGGAAAAGGGGTAGGATTAAATAAGTGTATACTTCTTCCTACTCCTTTTCGAACATTTATGTTTTGCTTTCGTTTATTTTATTTTTTTTTCATTTAATTTCTTGAGATCAATGATTTGTTTTGATTTTATATTGTTTGTATTTATTTACATGTTCGAAATAAAGATAAAAAATCAAAAAAATAAGGATAACGCTAATTCAATTGCAAAGTCACGGAGGAGCTATTGGTGTACAACTTTTCAACTTTTACTAATCGGTTCACGAGAGCACGTTGCAATCAAGGGGAATTGAACGTCCCTTCTAAGGTTTCTCTCCTACATGTTGCCTGTGGTGCTTTTTTTCTATTGCTAGGTTTTTTGTGAGTTTTCCCTTACCTTCGCTGGGGTATGTCTGGAAGTGTTGCATTTATTTGTTTTATGTTTGATTTCATGGTGGGTTTTTGGTTCTTGATTTATTGTGATGTTTCTTCTTGACTTGTTTAAAGAAGACTTGTCCATGGGGACATTAATTTGTGATGGCAGGCTTTATTTTAGTGTCCCCAAATATTATAATAATAATAATATTAGGCCTATATATAATAAAATATCATGGTATTCCCAAAAATATTTTAGATCACTACAATCATGATAGTGACCAAAGAATTATGGAAAAATCAGTATCATGGTTAAAATTAAATTATATGATGGTATTATTTAAGTACAAAAGTGGTAAAATGGTGATACATTATACAATAGTAAAACAGAAATTACCTTTTTTTTCTTTTTTTCTTTTCAGCAATGACCAACCAACCTTCTCATAAAGGACACAGTGATGAATGTCATATCATTAGTGACGAATCTGAGGGCAGAGTGATTTAAGGGTTGAGGCCGCAGCAGGCCTATAAATTACATCACCATATCCAGGCCTGATAAGAAAACTGCTTCGACAACTCTCTTCCTACTAATCAAAGGAAAGCTGGTTCTGTTTCTGTATAGGAAGCCAATTTTCTGTCGCAATTTGGATGCAAGGTTGTCCACATGGAATCTAATGCAGGAGACGTTCAGGGTGGTGGGACCTCTACAGTCGCAACATAATTATCACCAGGAAAAGTGTACATAATGACCACGTCAAATAACATTAAGGCGTATTTCTGTAGCGATGCGTATATTTTGTAGGTATCAATCAGCATATTTGGTATTCGTAAACGCTAACTTTATGCACTAATCAAGGAGACAATTAATGACAACTACGGCCAGATTTTCTCTAGGACTCATGTCATGAGATGTTCTAAAAACAGTTTACATTGTTTGAATATGTATAAGATATGTACTTATTTGTAATATGTACACATTGTACATTTTCTGTAAAATACGTAATTATATTACATATGGCTATAAGATAACATACATTAAGTGTGTTTTTTCCTGTGGTCGATTAGTATTTTATTTACATATTTTAAGCGACAATGGGCTGACATTGTCGCTACTGCCAGAGATCCAATAAATGGAGTGTGACTGGGAGCAACCGTAAGCTGTTACAGAGGATGCATGTTTATGTCCCTAAGTCCATATCACTAGCTAATACTACATGTTACGTTATTACGGTTTGTCACGCCATTAAGCGCAGGGCAAGGCAGAGACGTGACAGGGCAACAGCATTAGGGTGGATAATCTCTTTTGATATGAACCCAGGGAGGAATGCAAGCGCAAGGAGCTTGTGTCAACGGCATGTGAGTTATTAGTGAAATCTGTAGTGCATGATGCCAGCAAACACTAGAGTGTGTGCTTTAAAATGATTTATGTTACAGATTATATTAGGTTTAATATCATTATGCTTGCCGTCTGTATATCTCACTTTGCTCTCTATGAATGTTTACTAAGCAAAACAAATAGTCCCACATAGAACAATTCCATTATATACAGTAATAAGCCATTATTTATTTAAAGGCCTGATCCGTAATCCAAACGTAAACAAATTAGGTACAAGATAGGAATGGACATGATTTAATTCTCTTGATATAAGGACTAACACTATACAACTGGTAAATATGCATATAGGCACACACGTGTGTGTGTGTGTGTGTGTGTGTGTGTGTGTGTGTGTGTGTGTGTGTGTGTGTGTGTGTGTGTGTGTGTGTGTGTGTGTGTGTGTGTGTGTGTGTGTGTGTGTGTGTGTGTCTGTGTCTGTGTGTGTGTGTGTGTGTGTCAAATGTCACACACCAACACACACATCTATCCAATCTCACAACATCAGATATGAAAAATGTGATTAGATTAGATCAAATGTATTAGT